>NC_068358.1:26960228-27123420 GCF_020536995.1 Dreissena polymorpha | reverse complement strand
ATCCTTGAGTTTCAGGAAGCTGTTGCGTTCTTACATGCCTGATAATGTTTTTGTTCGAGAACAGGTTTAAAATCTTAAAGTTATCAGTTATTAAGTAGCTCGGATGTGTGCGACAGTGCGCGAACGGTGTGATAGGTTAATTGGTGAATTAAGCTCTGGTATTAAATAGTTTGCTTCATAAATACGGATGTAAAGTATTAGTCCAAAGTACACCAGTTACCAGTAACTAATGACTTACACCTATGGAAAAAATAAAGGTAAACGGGCACCGGAATCACCAATGGACAACACTGAACTCAAAAGGCAAGTAATGGCGAACAGGTATACTTCACCTCCATTTCAGAATGCACAATATGCGGGAGGGCAGTTTTATACAGTCGATACAATTATAATACAGCATTCCCAATGAGTCAGTGTTCCCTGTCAATGACGCAGTTACTATACTCCGGTACCTAGTGCCGCCAGGTACCCCCAGCGTTCCCATGCAACAAAGCGCCGATACTTCAATGCTACACACCACTCTTTCAACGCTTGATTGTATGGAGAATTCACAGAAAAACATTGCTCCTAAACTTGACTCTATTGAAAGTTCAGTAGTTCGTCTTACACAACAACTAAGCAAAGTGGAATCAAGAGTCAACACCTAAGAGTCCAGTGTAACAGATGTTACTTAGAAGCATTCTGATTATGAAAAAAAACGAATTTTTGACTCTGAGGTTTGTAACGATCTCTCGAAGAAATACTCAACCATTGAACACCAAATAAAAATGAAATACAGGCAAATGAAAGGCTTACGAATGAAATTTAAGTTTTGAAATCAGGTCAAGATACTGTACGAAATGAAATCGTTGATGCACAGGCCCGCTCGATGAGAGACAATTATTATTCTTTAATCTTGAGGTGGGAGCCACTGATGATGAGCGCCGCTCGGAAGACTGTCGTCAAAAATCATATTTTGTGTGAAGATGTTCTCGAAATGCCGGATGCGAAAAGCACATTAAAATCGATCGTAGGCACAGGATTGGGCGTTTCTGGTTTAATAAACACCGACCTGTCGTTGTTAAATTCAGCCACTACCAGGACAAGATCGATGCTAAGCAACGGGCCCGCGCAAAAGCAGCATGAAACTCCAATTCGGTGTTGCAGACCAGTTCCCAAAACAAATTAGTATAGGCGTCAAAAACACATCCAATTTATGAACAAGTGTCGCAGTGAAGGCAAAACTGTAAACTTGAACTATGACAAGCTCTTTGTTGACAATAGAGGTATACGGCCGACAACGATCCAGATGTGGAGCGATCTAACCGACGGACCGACTACGATGGCCTGGCGATGACGCGCTCCTAGGAAACAAGCGGAAACGGCTGCGTATCTCAGAGTGGAATGTACAGGGCCTGCATAATAAACTAACGGACTCTGATTTCCGTAGCTCTCATATCTGACTTTGACATTTTAATATTTGTAAAACATGGAGTAACAACAGGTCAAACCTCAAAATTAATAATTTTGATCATTTTCATTGCCCGAGACCTAAAACACACAAAAGCGCAAAGCGCCACAGGAGTGGAATTATTGTTAACTACAAAAGTTTTTTTAAAAATCATATAAGTATTTTAGGTATTAACTCCAATGGATTATTATGGTTTAAATTAAATCATTCGTTCATAGGAACTAAACGGGCTATTGTCTTTTGTTGTAGCTATATCCCACCAAAAGACTCTACTGTTTATACAAGTGTCTCTTCACCATTATATAACTGTGATTTTTTTAACAAATCAATTTTGATATCAGAAAGTACTGTACTGTTGGCGACATTATCTTAGTAGGGGATTTAAATAGGAGGGTGTAATTGAAGATTGTAATTTATTTCGATTTACTGATCTTTCTGAGTGTGATGAATCTTTTGAATTACTAGCTCGTGTCAGCTGCGATGACATTGTTAACGGTTTTGGTAATAAATTACTACAGTGTTGCAAAGAGAATTCCATCTGTATTGTTAATAGATTATGGGAATTACACGTATCATAATCCTACTGGCAGTGGTTCAAGTGTCGTTGATTATGTAATTACAAATGCGAGTCTATTTAGCGAAATCAGCTCATTTGGTCGTTCACCGATTTTACTGAATTTTCTTGATTCACTAGCCCCATTGAATTTTGAACTTAATTTAGATGTCCATACTTCTATTAACGACGATAAAAATATTGAAAAGATCATATGGGGTCCTCATAATCCTGGGTTTGTTTACCAACATTTTAGAAAATAACAGATGTGAATTTAAATCTATTTCCAAACAATTTACTCTCAGGTCAAATTTATATTAATGCTTGTATTGAAATCATTGTCGCAGTTAATTTTTTGATATTTATTAGCAATCCATGGCAAGTGTATTAAAGTACTAAACAAGCAAAAACAAAAAAAATCTCAATGGTTAATGATGCGTGAAAAATCATACAAAAATTCATTCTTGCATGCGAAACGGATCTTTAAAAACAACCTCAGGAAAACAATAGAATTTACTTTTTACAACAAGAAGTGAAATATTTTAAACGACAACGTTATGCTAAATATAAATATTAAATACAGAAAAATCTAAATTGTTAATATGTGTCCACAAAATTTAAACAAAATCGGGAAATATATATAAAAAAAATTACTAAAATGAGAGTGAGAGTTAATCGGATGTGTCTTTACAAGATAACGTAGACCATTTAAAAATATTTATAATTCGATTGAAATTGAGTCTAAATACCGAAAATGTGCTCTGATTTTGATGTTAATATCGATTAACTGGATTTTACAGCTAGATGAAGTGGAAAAAAACAATATAAAACACTAAAAAAAAACAACAGTTGCGATCTTGATGGAATGTTTGCGACTTTATAATAGATGCAGAACATTTTATTGCACCTTATCTTGTGGTCATATTTAACCACTTTATACTAACGGTAGCAATCCTTATGCATTGGCCAAGGGTGTAATTGTCCCTTTTCACAAAAGGGCGATACTAAAATATCCTTCGAATTATCGGGGTATAACTTTAATAAATATTCCTGCTTAATTGTTTTTCTGATGATAAGAAATCGAATTCATAAATGGTGTGAAAATTAACAAAAAAAAGTAAATGACTCACAATTTGGCTTCAGTGACAATCATAGTACAACGGACTGCATTTTGATCTTGCATTTAATAATCCAAAAATGCGAGCATCCAGTAACATAGTGTTCTGTGCTTTTATAGATTATGAAAAAGCATTCGATACTGTAAACCACGATATACTATGGATAAAACTGGTACAATAAGGCCTGAGCTGTAAGATTATAAACATTATTAAGTCAATCTATTCAAAAATAAAAGCATGTGTCCGATCAAGCTCGACCATGAACATTTCAGATTGTTTTGACATAGCAATCGGTTTAAAACAAGGTGAGCCACTCAAGGTGAGCCCCTTTTTTTACTTTTTATTAATGATATCACTTATTGTATTGATATGGTGAATCTATCGGACAAAAATATTGAACAGATATTATTGTATCTTCTGCTATTTGCTTGCGACATCGCACTGTTTACCACTTATCCGAAAGTCTTCAAGCACAACTTGATAGTTTATTCGCAAGACTCCACATCATGTGGGTTTCAAATTTAATGTTAACACAACTAAATCGTTGTATCTTTGAAAAGCGTAAGGGTCGACATAATTATCAGTGGACTATATATGAACAAATCAATGAAATGTGTGACAATTGTTGCTACTTAGGTGTAAAATTGTATTATGTAGGTAATATGCGATATGCTTGCCAATGCTCTCTTCTGATCAGCCCTGAAAGGATAGCATAGTCTTCTTTGCTTATTTAATAATGTTAAAATGGATGTTAAGACTAAATTATATCTATTTGATTGATGATTTTTACCTGTTTCTGCTTTGAGAAATATGGGGAATAAATAACTTGAAGGAAATTGATGCCTTACATTCTAAATTTTTGAAAATAATTCCAGCAGCTGGAGTTTCACTTCTTTATCAATATGTAAAACAGACAACACATCAAATATGGCTGTATTAGGGGAAAATGGAAGATATCCATTAGCAGTGTTGTGTATAGAAAGAGCTCTTAAATTTTATATAATATAATGAATAACACAGACTCCATGATGTATACAGTGTTCGCAAATCAACGAAATCTTAATACCTTTTGCTGGTTTTAAGCATGCAAATCCTTATTTGATTGTCTGGGGAATGGTGATCTTTTTGAAAATTCTAATGTCAACATAATTTTGCCTCAGTGAAACACCGGATCCTTGAACAGTTCCAACAAACATGATTAGAATCCATATCAAATATGCATAAGTTGTCCTTACTACTTTAACATATAGGACTATTTAGACTAGTATCACATGGAAAATCAAGAATATCCCTTACCAGGACTACGTTTGAGCTCTCATCATGTAGAAATTGAAACGGGTAGATAAAGAAATAAGATCGCAGTAATAGAGTGTGTAGATTATGTTCATTGAACAATATTGAATTTGAATACCATTTTTGTATGTTGTACTGCTTTTTACTGACATTAGGAAAAATACCCTAGTAAGTACTTTTCAGGCCGTCTATGAATATGTTTATTAAGTTCATGTTCATCTAGGTCTAAACGAAAAATCATAAGCGTTGCTAAATATTGTTACAATGCTATGATTTTACGTTATGAATTGTTAGCTGTGAATATACTTATTTGATGTATATATTATAAAAATAATAAAAAATATGCCGGTTTATGTATGTATGACTGTTTGTATAAATATATTATACTTGTTTGTGTGTCTTGGCCATAATCTTTATTTTTTTTGTAAATGGCCCAAGGCAATGCTTTTGTCGTTCTTGCCAATAAACGAAACGATATTCTAAAAATCCGTCAGCAGAAAGACGGCCGTGTGATTTGAAACATTTTTTTAATGCTATAGTTAATCGAATAATTCACTTGCAAATCGTTGCGTGAAATAAAACGTTACTTATTCAACGACAAACACCACGAAAAGTTAATCCACAATTTATTCTCTTGAAAGGTTTGACAGTAAAATGTCAAGGCTGGGACGATTTGTAATACAACACAGATTCCGCCGAGAACGGCGACAAATAAAAGTTCAAATGACAATCCCTGTGCCAAGCGGGAAGTTTGTTCACTAAAACAGTGCCACGGCGACAAATAAAAGTTCAATTCCGCCGAGAACGGCGACAAATAAAGTTCAAAATGACAATCCCTGTGCCAAGCGGGAAGTGTGTTCACTAAAACAGTGCCGCCGATTTATTTCAAACCGGCGCAGCGATATTAAAAAGGTGTTATATAACAAGATAAAACCATTCTGCAAATGTGGCAAGTCGCCCAGGAAAACCATTAAACAAGTTATATGTGCCTGAAACATGGAGAAAATTTGGAAACCTGAACCATTTTGGCAGCCTCAGCGGCTATTGTCTTTGAACCACCGGATGTAAGGTCTCATCCTGCAGAAGTTTGGATTAAAAATAGTCACATAAAAACAAAAAATATTAATTTGATCCCTCGAGACCGGCAGGAAATAAAAGTTCAAAATGACAATCCCTGTGTTAAGTGGGAAGTGTGTTCACTAAAATAGTGTGGATATACTGTTCTTTGTTCTCCAACACTAGAACATCATATAGCGCAGCATCCCGATTCCGAACCTGACTGACTGACTGTGGTCCAAACGATGTGAAGTCTCAGCCATGACGATGTAGGCTTCCAAGGGGGATCGCCGAATGCACCAACACTGAAATGTACCAAAATCTGGCAAGCATCGCGTTACAATAAGTAATTTAATGGCAGGGAGGGTGGGAATTTTATTCTTTAGCGAATAAACATTATTTCTATATTTTTACCTCTCCGATTAACAATTTTATTCCAGCAATATAAATTGTAGTATATTTTTGTCTTATTGCAATTGTAGTTTAAGATCTGCGAATAGGCACACACAAATCGACAAAACAGATTATTCAGTTGTAAATAATATCCCTATATGGATTATCAATCAGTTTAATTTTAAACGTTTATGAATACAGCTGAGCTAAGTGTGATGTTCGAGGTTCAGTCACTTGCGTATTTTTCCGTTTAAGTGAACTTTAATACCTGTTCATTGATTTCTGCTTATGTAAACCGCACATGTAAGACTTTAACGATGCTGCTTCAGCAAAGCAGCTCGTGTAAGTTATCATACCATGAACAAATTCTTCACAATGGCGACCTATGTAAAGACCGAGCCAGTCCGATTGAGTTAGCTAAATTTTCTCCATCGCATACCTCGATTATTATTATTGATAAAGGTAAAGACAGCTTGGTTCCCATCCTCTTTCAAATTTATCGAGAGGTTTGGGACAGGAACCAGACACAAAACTTCCATGTTGCACTTCAAACGTTGGGAAAACCCCAAATGTAGTTATTTTTAGATTTGATCGAGAATGTAACACGCCTCCCAGTTTCGCTGTATGGGTCAAGTTTCCCACGAGTACTACTTCCCCGTACCCCCATTTTTTTCGCACCCAAACTTTTTCATATCCATTTTTTTCGTACCCAATTTTGTTCGTACCCAATTTTTTTCCCTACACAATTTTTTTTCGTACCCGTTTTTTTTCGTACCCACCTTTTTTTTCGCACCCAAATTTTTTTGGCATATTTTGTTCGTACCCAAATATTCGTTCCTAAATGTTCGTACCCACATACACAATTGTGGTGATGTAGACAAATTTGGACTTATGCTTTTATATCCATCCTTTTCAAAAGCATCGTCAGACCAGTACTGTCAGTACTTTGATTGTAAAGTATAGTTTCTAGTGTCAACTTAATGGGGATGATTATGATTTATAGCAACAATTTGCTCACGGCAAAAGCGTTTGTAATTGCAAGACGCCATGACAACTTTTGTGTGGAAATAATTACAAACCAAACTCTTAGGACTGGTGCCTTGTGATCAGTTTACCATGTAATTAATAAATTTTAAAGCTCTGAGAGAAAACGTAAACCGTGTGTTCGAGTTCTAGCACTCTATTTATCCATTTGACTTCCCCAGGTACTTCTATGTGAAACATTGAAATCTAGCATTAACTAAGATTAAAATATTTTTAAGTATATAATTCACTCAACTGATTCTTGTACAATTTTGTTGAATCGACCGCATACTTCAAGTGCAGTATCTTAATATAGTTTTAAAATGTATAGCGGAAATGAAAACAGTGTCCAGCAAATATAGTAACTAAAGAAACTCATGAAACTCAATCACAAGAGAAATCCTTGATCAGATCCCCTAATTAAATAACAGAACACCAACTTTAAACATTAATTGATCAAAGCTTGAATCACCGGGTTTGAGCGGTCAATGCAATGTTAAAACCGGGTTTGGAGTTAGTCAAACCTCACACATACTCAAGATTACATCACAAACCGAACACGCGTCTAAAACGCTCTTAATCAAATCTATAAAACTAAACAGAAAATGAAGACATGAATGAAAAAACATATCAGATAAAAATAATCTGAACATGTATAAGTGTACTAGTTTTGCTAGTATTGGAAACCTAATAAAACGAATAGGGGATAAGTTATTAGTATATAATACATACCTTAGTATATATAGTAACACATTTGTACAGTTTTTCATGCCATTATCACCGTTGCGGGGTAATTATAAATATTCGGCCCTAGGGCCGATTATTTATAATCGGTCCTCAGAATGTGTACGCGTGTCGGTTAACTGGAAATGGCGTCCACATTCAGTCTTAGCCACAAATCAACGAAATAATCAATCATAATTAGATTATTTAATGACAGGTAGCACGCAATTTGGATAATACAAATATCGATTTAAACTGAAACTCTGCTTCACATTAGATTGATGCCTCTATTTGAGTTTTAACAGGATTCACCAAACAGCAAAATTTAAAAAGTAAAAGACACACTTACCTCTATGACATCTTTTATCCGATGCTTTTAATGCCAAATAACAACGATGTGCACTCCGTTTTCTGTTTATTTTTAATCACACTTTGTAAAACGATTGTAGCGAATGCTAACCACTGTCACCAAAAACATGATTTACAAAATCGAATGACTTGTGGAGCGATTACAAGAACTTTATCAAAACTTCAAATTGTCACAGAAATACGTCATAAATTGCGTAATCAATTGAATGAAAATAAAAGTACGGAAAGCTGGTTGTGTAATAATTTTTAGAGAAAGAACAAAACAAAGATAAACAAAACAAAGTAAGATATATATAATAGAAGTCAATACACGGCTGAGCCGGGCCGGGCAGTGATTATCGGCCCCAGGTCGCAAACGGCCTTCGGGCTAAAGCCCTCGGGCCGTTATGCTCCCTGCGGGCCGATTATCACTGCCCGGGCCGGCTCAGCCGTGTATTATCCTCTAAATACAGCTACTTTTCATATCTTAACACATAAAGCCTGCCATATTCTTTAAATAGAATCATAATTACTTTTATTACCAACCATAACAATGTCTTGCCTTTCTTTTTATTGGTGGCTTACATCTTAAAAGTGCAAGATTTAACCGATGACTGAAATACTTGTGTTGGTTTTTAAATTCCACGAACATTTCATTCAGCTCTTAATTCCCAAAAGAGACATTAAAATACCATTTATTTTAGTAACGTCTGTCGAGATGTAAAAATAATGCTTCTGATCAGATTAGTGATGCCGTTCTCTTTAAAAGCGGGTCTCATATGGCCTTTAAATCACAATATAATTATTTTGTTATGTATACATCATATGCGTGTTTTCATGTTCTAAAGCAATGAAACCCATGAGCAATCAATGTTATGCCCGTATTGACTTCGTTTTGCAATATATTTTAGTATGTGTTTGATGGTACGGCTGAAGTTGCATATTTGCGTTGCAATCAATGATCACAGCGCATCGATGGACACTGCCACCAGATCATTCGCTCTTTGACATGCTTGGCATCGGTATGTGCCTCGACTGAAAAGTGTTTGTAAGAGAAAACACGACAGGCTATTGAAATCAATATTAGACATATTATTTGGAAACATTTTATGTCAGCATTAATCAAAAGCAAAATCTAGACAGTTATGATAAATTTAACGGAAAATAAGACACATGAGTATGAAAACAACGACAATGAAATCTTGGCAAACGTATACGCGCACATCAGGCCGGAGTTCTACCACTGGATATTCTTTGTGTTGTTTACAGCTGTTTTCCTTATCGGAGTTAGTGGTAATTGTCTCGTTTGTTACGCCGTTTGGAAGACTCAGTCACTCAAGACCGCCACAAACTACTTCTTGGTAAATTTGGCTGCCGTAGACTTGTTGGTTATAATTGTATGCCTCCCGGCTTCAGTATTTACGGACGCAATACAGTCCTGGTTTCATGGACCTGTAATGTGTAAAGTATTCGTCTATACACAGGTAAATACAGTTTTATCGAATTGAAAATGTGATTTATGTTTATATAATGAACTAAAATCAAGACTTCAGAATGAAATCTGTTAGATGTATGCATACCATTACGCATACGAGCAGAATTATATTTTTGTCACAAGACAATGTGTCCAACCATGTGCAACTCGCTGCATTGGTAACATTAACAAAGAACTCGAACGTGCATAATTTCAAGTTTGTATTTGACATCAATGTTAGATCTCTAGAGTGTCACCAATCACAACTCATTATGTTTGTTTTAATTGTTTGTTATGTTAATAGTGCTAGGAATCAGGTCTGATAAAATGCTGCTTTTGTTTACACGGCATTTTTGCACAAGACACAGATGTTTTAAATTGATAAAAAAAAAACACATGGTGGTATACAGCCCCTGTACGTCGATAATCCAAACTGAGTAGAATAATTCAAGCTGAAGAAAAAAATGGCGACAGAAATAAAGACGCCAGTCATTTATATCTAAGAACACGTTTATTTAAGGTAAGTTGTAACATAATAAACGTTTGTTTTTTAATAAAATGTTATTTGCCGGATACAATGCGCTAATAAACCCACAACAATTAAAAACAATTAAAATGAAATAAAATGAATATGTTTGAAAATCTGGAAAAGTAAATGAAATTGTCGAAAGTTTTAAGCCAAAATGACCTGGCTAGTGTATGGATAATTCCAAAACTAACATTAGGAAGTCGATGGATAATGACCTAACTGCAGATGTCTTTATGTAAAGATCTGTGTAAAATGAAAAATATTTCGAGATTTATTTAATTGCTGACAACAAAAGCATTTTAGCACATTGTTAAACAATCATCATAAAAAAATGATTTTGTATTATTTTCAGAAAAACAGAAGATAATGGAAAACTACAGATGTTATTATTGTACAGAGTCCTTTAAATGTGTGAAAGAAATACTATTCCATAACACAACTAACCATTACTTAGAAAAAATAAAAATTATAGAACTTACCTTAGATGAAACAACCGGCAAATTAGGTTATCGGACAAAAATATATGCTGATATTACTCCACAAAACATTGATGAACAACATCAGCAACTCACCATTAAAAATGGCGTTATCAAAGTGATAGAAAAAGTTAATCAAAGCGCCTGCCCATCGCATTTAGCATTTTCCGAAGACAAATTTATCGTTTTTTACTAGAAAACTTTTTAATCATTGCAAAACTCAAAACGCATGTGTGTGTCAGACATTCAGTATCACATGTTTAGAACAATTACGTCCTTATAGTTACTAAATTAGCAGAAATGATAAAATAATCACCTACCTTTCAGTTTCAGTTTCGGCCGACATTTTTTTCTTCAGTTTGAATTATTGACATACAGGAGGTTGTATACATGTAATGGCTAAAGTTTTTGTTTAAGCTTGTGCTTCTAATGTTGCACCCAAAAGTAATGCAGAATCTATGGTTGATTCCATTTCTACCCATGTACATTTTAGAATGTTGTTTCAATTTTGGGAAAATCTAGATGGTTACTCATTAAATACAATATTCCCTGTATGTTCAGTTCAAGTAGGATCGGACAATCTGTTAGAAGACATTCCATCCGAAGGGAAATTGAAACTTGCTCAACTGCGCATGTCCATATAATCGAGAACATTTTATTAAGACTCTGCCTTCTAGAAAACGTTATTTCATTTACTCTTTTACAGACGTCTCCGTCCGTAGCTTGTGCTTCAAATAAAATAATTTTATAATTAAATGTTAGGCATAACAGTTTCTAGAGAAACCTGAAAGCAAAAGCATACTAATTTATCTCCTACACATATGTTCCTCGTGTGAATCTCCAAACGTTTAATAAAATATTAGTGCCATATTGTTTTGTGATATATTATACAGTTCAATGAATCAATAAAGTCAGCTATAAAACACTTAAACTTTTTTTCTTGACAGAAGGCGTTTAACTACGCATTAAGATATTTAAACTCCTAGAATGCTTATTAAATATTACATTTACCGAGAGGAGTTATCATTTTAAGTCCGATAAAATATTATGTCAAATATATTTTATGATAAATCGGTTATTGTGAGCAAAAGTAATGGCTTCGAATAATTAAAGTTGTATGATTGCGTACAATGTCATTCTTGACGCATCCATCAAGCAATCAATACCCCGTAAATTTAATTCCGTATGGCGACTGCACCGATATGTTTCGACGTTTTTTGAAGTATGACTCTCATAACTGACCACTCAGCAGTAACAGAGATTATACTTATACATATGCAATGGACTGTCAGGGATAACTTTCTTTATTTAATCTTACTTACTACACAAACTGTGCCAAATATTTACTATAATCTGGTTCGTCTATCACTCCCTCTCTGTATACATCCTTCTGCCCGCTTGTGTACACGTATTTAATTCGGATATGACAATGAGATGTTATTATACATATTTATAGTAATGTTAATCTAAACGTTTAATTTAACCATACCCATTTATCTTTTCTAATTTGCGTTGAGTACAATACCGACTCACTTCTAAGCATTAGTAATCTTAGCAGAAGGACTCTTTCCCATGTATCTAGCATCAAAGAAAATCACACGAACGAGTTATAAACGTACTGTATGGTATTGAAAGCGCATGATTAATGTATTACTTACTCGCAACGGCCCTCTTTATTTCTTTATGTTTCTTTTTAACAATGTTAACCCTTTAAAATTCAATTGCAAAAACCATGGATAACTAAACGCTTTAAACGAAAGTCCAAGAAAGTGTTTTGGTACTTGCAGAACACTGACCCTGGTTAATTTACTGTACAAACGACACATGACAATCTGAGTGGCATGTGTTAAATGATTTCACTAGAGGTTGAGCATTTGATTACTTAAAAAAATTGTAAAAAAAAACATGGAATTTCTAAGGGTTTATAGCAAGTAGGGGTCTCTTTCGTAGTTTGCATTAACGTAAGAATATTGTTCTTAGTGATGAAGTCATCAATAGGCTGGTTAGTAAGAAATACAAATTGCAGTTACCATTTAATATGATCGTAAAAATACTGGTATGACAAATTATAAATCATATTTAATAATTAATGCTTAATTTGGATTGTTAAATTGTAAAGAAAAAACGATGTTATTTAATATTGACAGAATTACAGGCAAAGAAAAATTATTTGAATTTTAACGTGACCTGACATTTTTTTCTGAAATTAAAATTCGACACTAAATCGATGCGTTCTGAAAATTATTTACAGTTGTTAATGTTGTAAATTTGTCTTTATGTTTAGAAATGTCATGTAAGAAAATTTGATTAACAAAATATTTAATACATCGTGTCAATAAGATATCATTAGTGTCTTTAAGTAACTATCTCGGTTTACAAATTAAATTGTAACACAAGATCAATGTGATGAGTATTGCGATCTGACCTGACAGATTCACTGTTTTTTTATTACAACTTCATAAATCAGATGTCCCAACGAGACAATTCTGCTATTATAACTTGTCATCGATGAAACATTTCTCGATAATACATGCTTAGTGAAGTCCCAGAGGAAATTAATCACACTTTGCCTTGAGAGATAATGTTTTGTAGACTGCCTTAGAAGAGTGTAATTAATCCAATATTAGGCATGATATTCAATTGCTGTATTCCGCTCTTGCTAAATCACATAATTTAAGTTCACTTTACTTAAAAAATGGATTGAATTAATGTAAATATACTAAAATGTACTCTGTATACTATTCTTAAGCGAAGGACGACGTTCTCAATGAAAATCTTCAATTGATTTTGAAAGAAATAGTCTATTAGAAGTAAGCAATTTATTTTACCAACAGCGTCTTGGTAAAAAAAATAATCAAAAAACTTCTTTTTGTCAAATTTGATTGTGTTAAAAAAAGACAGTGTCAATTTAAAAGGGGTAAGATGTTTTTTTTAAGGCAACCCATTTAATTTATATATAAAGCTTATATACCAATTCTTCAAGTGCAATATAGTAACATAGTTTTAAAATGTGTAATGGAAACAAAAAAACTTTCAGCTAATATAGCAATCAGCGAATCTCAAGAAACTCAAGCAGTTAAGAAACCATTGATCGCATCACTGTATTTAATAACAGGAAATCAACTATTAACATTAAATGATTAAAGCTTGGAACCCCGCTTTGGAACGGTCAATGCAATATATCTGGTGTTAAAACCGAGTTGAAGGCTAGCTAAACCTCACACCTACTCAAGAATAAGTCATACACCGAACGCGCGTCTAAAACGTTCTCAATCAATCCTACATAAATAAACAGAAAATAAAAACATCAATGCCAAAATATGTCGTACAAATAGAATCTAAACATATATTAGTGTAAACGTTAGTATGAGAATTCTATGAAGATGATTAGCGGATAGGTTTTTAAGTTATTAGTATACAAATGTACTTTTTTATTTCTTAACACATAAATCCCGCCATATTCTTTCATTATAATCATCATTACTTTGATACAAACCCTAACAATATCTTGCCTTTCTTTTCATTGGCAGCTTTAATATTACTAGTGCGAGGTTAAACCTAAGATTGGAATATGTGTGCTGGCCATTCAATATATGAACTCAGTTCTAAGAGTATGTCATTACTGTATCCTAACTTCTGTCGAGTTGTGTAAATAGATGCTTGTTATCATATTAGTGAAGCCATTATGTTCAACAGCGGGTTAAACAATGGACCATACAATCTTTACTCAAAATAAAGGCTTGAATTAATAATTGCTAATGAACATCGTTAAGAAATTGAAAACGTGCATGAAAGTCGGTCGATACAACGTTATGGTGACTTTTATATATATTCTGTATGCGATGCCTTCTTTTTCGGTATAAAAAGTATGAACGATTAACATATAACTTTACATTTACAATTAACAGACTTTCATTGAGACATTTTATCATTTCGACGACGAAGAAGGCAATTGTTGCGACGTGAACACATTTTATGATGAAAGCGCACATCACTATTAAACTATTGGTTATTCGTTTGGTAAAGCATGTACAACTGTACTGGTAATATTTATACTACGTGATTAATTATAATATTTTACAGGAATTTTTTTTGGAGCAATGGCGTACGCGTAAATTTATATAACATATTTGTAATTATTGTATAATAATAAATAAAACAAACATTAACCAAACGTTGACAACTTATTCCCAACTCGTCGCCAACTAGTCGCCAAATATTCGTTGGTGATTGCAAGACTAATACAAACTTTTATAGATCTATCGTGACTTATCTTCAATATATCGCCGAACAGAAGCCAAACAATCGCTGAACAGTATTCACACATTCGCTGAATAATATCCAAACAAACGCTGAACAGTATCCAAACAATCTTTGAACAATATGTTCACAAACGCTGAACAGTATCCAAACAATCGCTTAAAAGTATCTTTACCACCGCTGAATAGTTTCCAAATAATCGCCGTAATGTATTCTAAACAATCGCCCACCAATATTGCTTTGTTGGTTTTAATCGCCAGAGATTCTCATTGATAGCATAACGTTTTAGTGTTTGTCTTTAGTTTGTTGGCGACCAAGGTTTGTTAAATAAAATAAACAAAATAAAATCAAGTTTTGAGTAAACAGTTATAGTAAAAATAAAACTTTTGAAAACAAAACAGCTAATCTCAGCGTAAATGAATAACTGAAAAGAGCACTCACTATGAATAAAATGATGCCTATCACTTCAAGATTACACTACCAGCACAAATACAAAAGGGGGCATGTACACTTAAATGTTGTCCCTAAGTATCATACAGATTTCAATATACGGCACAAAGACGTAATGTTTGGCGCTGTGAAAGTGCAACTAAACGTGTCTGTATCGTCATAAGCGTGTCGTTTTTAATTTCATCAAAGTTAATTTGCTTTATCGAATTATAACAGATTGTAAATAAACATGTAGCGTTCATTATCGTGGTATTGTTTGAGAATATAAAATGTTGACTTAAAAAATCGTAAAGTACTCACTATTACTTAGCATTAAACCATGTATTTAAAATTGTGTGACATTAATGTAATTTAAATGTTGTCAAGTAGAAATAATTAATAATCGCTGTACTGAATGTGTTGTTTGACATGTAATTTAAAGGGTTGAAATCCTCTATTCTTAATTTGGCTGTTCAAAGGCGGTAAGTTCAGCTTTAATTAGGCTGAACGTAAGTTAGTTTTACGTTAAAGGTCGAATTGTTTGTATAGTCCGGAGATCTGTAGAGAACATTTGTCCGTTTTCCAAAATTTTAAGAAATCGGATTTTAACAAAATGGATATTCTTATTTAATTTACATATTTTCATATTTATATTCCTTACATGAATTATGATGATCTGGAGGATGTAGGCAATTCTTTTGTCATAAGCAGAGATTTAACGTATACTGGTTTTTGCTTCATTCAAAGGTTCATGTGTCAAAGGCTTAATATTCCAAAAAATGATCATTTATGACGAAATGTTTTGAACAACAATTCTCTTGAAATCGTGAAATTTTTTAAGTATATAGGAATAGTTATGTCAAGCAGCGGTGCATTTATACAAGCCACACATACTTTGTCTACCAAAGCGCTTAGGGCGATGAATTCATTATTTACGATTACAAAATCTTCGAATGTACCTGTTAAAGTCATGTTTAATCTGTTTGATGCCTATGTTGTCTCGATTCTTAATAAAGAAGCAAGATGCGGTTATTTACTAAAGCGGAAAATATTGCGCGATTCCAACGCAAATTCTGCAAATGACTTTTGAATGAGAAAGTTTCTACAAATTCAAATGCTTTGTATGCCGAAGTTGGTAGAGACCCGATGTATATATGTATATATGTCGATATTTACGAGTAATTAAATATTTCTTAAAATCGTCGAACTGTACTTTTAGCAATATTATTCATAGACAATGTAAACAAACACTTGATACACTCACTCCAAGTCATGGGCATCAAACGTTCGAAAACTTTTGCAAGAGTCAGGTTTTTATGACATGTGGATATATCCAGATTCTTTAATGTTAACATATTTATTGTATTGTTTCGCAAAAGATTACATGATATTTTGTTTTCAAAACTGATTTAAACGACACTTCATCCTAATTTCTTTACAATGAATTGAAAACCATCTCTGAAAGATCCATTTACTTAGAAAAATATGAACATTCTAAATTTGGAAATATAATAGCAAAATTAATTTTATCTTTTTATGTTATATTTATAGAAACGGGTAGTCACCAAAACATTCCAAGAAATGAAAGAATTTGTAAATTATGTACACTAAATGAAATTGAAGATGAGTACCATTTTGTTTTGATATGCCCTTTGTATGATAATTTTAGAAATACACTTATACCTGTTGTTTACAGAAGAAGACCAAGTATGTTCTGTTCTGTATTAAAAACAGACTGTTAAAGCAGAAGATGAACCACGCCAGATTATTGTGACTATCAAATATTATCTGTAAAGAACGAGAATGGGGAAAATATCTCACATTATCGTACATATATTTTATCACGTTAATGTATATTTGCCCTTTTTTTACTAGAATGACCCTATCATATTCTAAACATGTTGTCTAACTATTTGTTTCATTTTCCAGAGCTAGCTTATAACAAAATACTTATTTAATATTCAAACAAATTTACCTTTGATACATAATACAGTCGTTCATTTTGTATCAGTCATAGCTTTTGTTTAATATTTAATAGCTAAAGTTTTGAATGAATTTCCAAGAAAAAACTTCTAATAAAAGTGTCGTAAAGGCAATATACATTTAGATGATAGTTGACTTTTTTTATAGCACAGCCGACAGCACTATTCAGTTATTAGAGTTATGTGAAATATGAGGATTATCAACAATAAACAGGACTGAAATGATGCATTGTGGGAAAACAAGCCACATATAAATTAAATACATTATAAACATGCTTTCTTCAATATGATTTTCTGTTACGTTTCTATGTCAGTCTGTATCGCGATCGATCGTGATTCATGCATTCAGACCAAAGTGAATGTCAACTTACTTCATGTGTTAAATCTAGAATATATTGACGATTTTCCTGTAAGCAACACTGTTTCGTATAGAATCTACATATGTTACACGTGTTTAATGAAATGCTACTGTATGAATACCTAAGAGTTCTTAAATTGTTACATGACATATGTTATGATCAAATGCGATAAAGTTTATAGTCGGACTTCATTGCATGATAACTTTCATAAAAAAAGAGTTAAAAAACATCAGGCTTGAATATGAAATTTATAATAGTTTAAATGCAAATGATTTCCAAATATGTTGCAGTTGATAGTAGGGAAAAACTATGTGAATAGACAAAACAAACTTCAATGTAAAATAACCAGTTCTAGCTAAGATTAAATACCGTCTACTTAACCAATAAACCAAAAACATGATTTTTAAATTTCTCAAATGGCCTTTATATCACATGTTTTATGTTCTAAATTAATATATCGTTATACCCCAATCTATTTTTCCAATGAAACCCATGAGGAATCAAAGTAATGCCCGTATTTGCTTTGTTTTGCAATATATTATAGCATTTGTATGATGGTGCAGCTGAAGTTTCTTCATGTGTGTTTGTTTTCGCCCTAACCTTCGCTATGCTTTAATGGCTAAAATGGCAACACTTACAAATGATACACGTAAACGAAGGGATGTACTTGCCTGCGCTTGTGCATACGTATTGTTGTGTATTATTTGGAGTAGATGTAAGTCTAGTTGCGATTTTACTGTATATATGATATAGTAAACCTGTTATTTTGTATTACTTTGTTACTAAACTAATCTTGATAGCCGACATATCTCTATTTATGTTAACTTTAACAGTTTTGTAAGCTATCATTGTTAAACAGTCACCTTCTAGAATCGGGAAAACATACTTCTGATTGTATTTCTAAAGTATCTTGTTTTTTAAACTGTATTTTCTTATAGTTCAAATGTTTTAACATTTTCGCATTATGCAACCAACAATAAATTAGCTATCACGATAATGTTGCATAACATATCATCATCTTCTCTTGGCCCCTTTGTCTTTCTACTTTCTTATCTTTCTCATATCTTATATCCCTATCCCTTATGCAGTTCTGTAGCTTCCAGCGTTATCAAATCTTTACATCAGCCGTCACTCAATATGTACACATGGTCAAATGCAACAAACGTGTCATGTCAGCGTTTATGTCCCATCTCATATTTCTTGGAGCATATCATTATGTTGTACACTTAAAAAGGGCCCGAAAAAAACGCTGTCATGAGTGTATATAGATTATCAGCTATTTTTCCACTACTGCTACACTTATAATATGCATGTCACTAATGGGTAAATGTTGTCAGCCTCTTTTCTTGACAAATTAATGTTAACACATCAATAAATATATCACAAAGTGTAGAACACCCATGTAAACGCGTTTAGTAAGGGAAAAATATACATACTAATATTCTTCTACTCACAAAGCTTTTCAAGTGCTTCCGCTTTTTTGTAGCATGAGTTCGGTCCTCCCTAATCCTTTTACGATTAGGCGATATTCTTCCTAATCCAGGGCCCTCTTTGTCTCACCTATCTCTCAACATAGATTCAAACAGTTCATCATCCTTTCAAAAGGCCTCAAAAAACAAACCATTTAAGATTTGTGCATTACAATATTCAAAACCTGCTACAAAAATATTTATTCTTTACACAGGTCTACGTGATTTTGATATTATTTGCTTTACTGAAACATGGTTAAATAATTCTATCCCATCTACTGATCTCCTCTTCAACGGCTTCCACCAGCCAATCCGCAAGGATCGCCCAAACTCACGTGGTGGTGTTGCAATATACGTCAATGAAAATATTTCTTTTAAACGCAGACATGATCTTGTATTACAAAATGTTGAATGTATATGGATTGAAGTCTTTCTCTCCACCAATAAGTTAATTCTGTATGGCGTTTTTTATAGACCGCCCAGTGCGGAACGATTTAACACGAATGCCATCGAGTATTCTATAGGTTTAGCCAGAGAAACATGTATAAACGATATTATTATTACAGGTGATTTTAATATGAATGCTCTATCAGAACCAACATCGCGTAGAATAAACTAGTAATGTCTCCAACATGATCTAAATCAACTTATAATATATGAACCAACACATCATACTGAGCAAACATCTTCCGTAATTGACTTAATCTTTGTAAGTTATAAGAATACTGTATTACTCTCTAGAGTAGGAGAACTCTTCTTAGATCAATTGGTTCGGTACCACTGCCTAGTTTTTGTTACATTGAAAGTTACAAAATCAAAAGGCAAAACGTTTTTTCTACATATCTGGCGCTACCACTTTGGGGATTGTACCAAATTACGACAATTAATGACAAATACTAATTGGGATATACTAAAATCCGAAAATATTGATATCTATGCTGAAAATATAACCAAAACAATATTACAAATTGCAGGCAATTTTATTCCTAACAAAAATGTTTGTATACGCTCTCGTGATCTTCCATGGATAAACAATATCATAAAGAAATCAAAGCGCTGAAGGCACTGAAGATGTTCGCTATTGCATAATTTAACACGCAATTCATTTTTGAAAATCAATCGCAAGTTTGAAATGAACACACGCCATTCAACTTTATGTGTGTGTCATAGCGCACGGGTCGAGTTTTGTGTGCACTTTTTATCATCCTTATTATTTCATAGAAATAACTAAGACAAAATAAAAACAACATGCTTTTTGGAAGTTCTGAAAGCATAGAAAGTATGATGAAAATGGTAATGATAACTTAATATAAAGAAAATTTGCAGTCACCATCATATTAAAGGATTTTTTTTTTCTAATATCAAATGACTATCTCACCAAGAATATAAATTCATAATGAAAGTTCCGTGTACAAAACTTTTGATTTTTGACACCATATACAAATTCAACATAATCTTCGTATCTTGTATATGGAGGAATAAAAGTATATAAACATTGCTGTTTATGCTTTACTTGTTACCCGAGCAGTTCACACGGTTTCAACAACGCTAACATAAACATAGGTATAGAGCACTAATGCGCTTTTAGGCAAAGCTGTTTCAGTTTTCATCTTAGTGACTTTTACATAACGCCAACAGACACGCATGAATATTTTCGAATATTTAATAAGCTGATTCGAGATACAACCTCTGAATTTTTGCTACATCACTGCGTATGTGCTCAATTCAAAGGATGTAGCACTGTTCAGTGTAAGGAATTCCGGACTACTCTCTGTATGCTCAAACGACACAAATTGTGGCCCTGTTACAATTACGCGTTGCAATCCATCTCGCAGAATTTCACTTTCGCCCCCAAGATGAGAAAACAATCATTAGCGAAATAGTATAGTGTCAAGATAAGAGAAAATCGTTTAATTATCATACCACAATGTTTGCCGTACTTGGTCAGCACGTCTGGAAATCATTCCTTAATGTGTGGATAGGCTGCCATTATTAACAAGTTTGCTATTTTCAATTCAATTTTGTATCAAAAAGCATTGTTCTTAAATGTGGCATTTTCAATTCGCAATGAGATTTGTAATGACCCTCGTCATGCGAAAATGGGTCTTTTTCCATATGCGCCCATCATATAAATAGCCCACTCAGCTATCCCTCCTTCTGGTAAGGAGAAACATAACATATTGAGTGATTTTAAAGCGAACAGCATCGCCTATGGCCTGACTGCGCAAAAGCACATGTTGGGTTTAACAAACGCTTGCCGAAACGCATAAGACCCATTTTCGCATGACGGCGCTATTGACGTGTGATTTAAATGTGTCGAATAAAAACTGCGTTTAAATCAAATATAAACATACGATATATTTCGATAGTGAAGAAAGTTACACATAACAAGGCAGATGAGGACACATATGAAGTGCTCTCCCGTAGTATATTTTTTATTTACTCACACTAATGTGTGGTTTGACAATGCTAACACACATTTCATGCGGTGAATATGCAGCTTACAAGTGAAAAACACAACACAATAGTTTAATTTTTGTTTAATTGTATTAAATTATTTAGAAAAGTAAATTACTAACTTTATTTCAAAGTCAGCGTATATGCCGACTACATCTTTAAAAGACATTTATTGTTATAAATATATTTAATATAATATATTAAGTTGTTTTCGGTTTAAGCGATTTAAAAGCATTTTCGAGGTTGCCTATAGTATGCCTGTAGTAATTGATGAACTCATATCCAACTGTCTATGTATTGAGAACTGTGAATATAAACAAGCTTAACCTTCTACTAACATTCTACTATTGCATTCGTATTATTATTATAAATTGTTTGTTATATTCGGGTTTAGTAATTATGAAACTTTTTTTTGTCTATCGTATCGCTGAAGTTATTGTTGAACTTATGTTCAACGTTTTATAAATTGAGAATATAAATAAGCGTCAACTTTTTCCCGAATCTCTTAATTTACGACCTGTACTACGTCATTGAGTGGTATGCGAGAGCGTAACCTATTGCGTTGTTATAACCCGTAAACTTTCATTTGTTTATCGACAGGCGCATCTATTAATAGCCTCATATCATGAATGCCAAAACACCCGCGAAAAAGAACCACGTGACCAAATAGGACGCAAAACGCAAATACCATGCGACTACGACTTTTATTATGTAAGAACGCTCCGCAATTCCTTTGAAGCCGGAGCCTTGTGATTGCTATTACGTAAATAATTGACCTCTAACTGAAGTAAGCAAAGGAAACGCAGCACCTAATTGACCCATTCCTTCTATGTGCGAAGGCAGATTGAATTTTACTAATGTATGGTTTGCCTATTATAACACACATTATAATGCGGTAAATATGCGACTAACAAGTAAAAAACACTATAATTAAACTTTTGTTTTGAATTAAGTTATTTAGAAAACAAAATTCCAAACCTTATTTCAAAACAGCAAGACTACATTTTTTAGAGAATATTATTGTTATATTTAAAAGTTTTTTAACAGTTTCAGCGATAATGAAACATTTTTTTATGTTGTCTATCGTATCCCTGTAATAATTGTTGAACTCGTGGTCAACGTATTATTGATTGAGACCTGTGAATATAAACAAGCGTAACCTTATACTATTGCGTTATTCTCACACGGACTCCCCTTTGTTTATCGCCAGCCTCAGATTTATGAATGAGCTGAGCGAAAATACTACGTCACGCACACGCAGCAGAAAGTGGACTATTTTAATCATTCATAAACAATCTCCTCCGCGACACGTACAATACGATCATTGTTTATTGATTCTTTTCTATAAAACACCGTTCGAAAATATTGAATGTAACACGATATTAATATAATGTTTCCATTTGTGAATACACATAATTGGAGAACTCAAACCTCTTGCATAAATTATACAACTCTTTCTTTAGTCTAGTCCCTGGGGGTATTTGTGTGAATTTTTGGTCCAGAGCATTTCTTGGTCTCATTGTGTAGGGGAATGACTGAAGTTTAATTTTAGTCAGGGTGGACTGTTCAATTCCTGGTCGTTTCCATGAAAACCAAGATGGCGGCTATTAGAATGTCATTTTCGAGGGACCATACCTGTGCAAATCTTTTGTTTTATTAGTTTTATATGCCTACATATTTTTAATTAAATTCCTCTGATATTTCAAGCATTTATATTTGGCTTTCAGATTTTCTGTTCATTGAGGTCAAGAAAGGTCATGGTCAAGGTCATCTAAAGGTCAAAATGTGCAAAATGCTACAAAATTATGGTTTCTACCCAAAACCAATGTTTTTTATATAAACAATTTAATAGATATACATCAAATAGTGTTTTTAAACAAAGTGCAGTAAGTAAGTACTGAGAATGACAAAATTTATTTTAAGGTCATAACTTAAATCGTTTTCAAATTAGAAGTCATTACGTGGCACCATTCAAAAACGTTATTTTGCTTAAAAACTGATATTATAATTACACTGGTTTTGCTCAACACAATGTCATATGCTATAAATGTGTGCATAATATACACACATTCCTAACAGGGAAATTACCTTCAAATGATATATATTTTAATGTCAGTACCTTTTTCTTTTGATAATATCATATTATTTTAAGGTCATTTAAGGTCAAGGTCACATGGTTTAAAGGTCAAGGTCATTTGAAGTCCTCATGCATATAATGTTTGTCCTATAGACAATAAAATCAATCATCCAATCTTTAAAGCACTAGTTTTATATGCATACTAGAATTAGCCATTATACTATAATGCACAATTAACATAACCTGTAAACCTAAAATTACCTCCCTTTGATTTAGAAACGCCATTTGCAGCAAACTTGTGTCGTCTGCAACAGATGCTTTTTTCAAACCGCAAAATGAAGACATTTGAACCGTTCAGCGCCGTATTGATTGTAAGTGTTATTGCAATTATTAATTTTTGTTTTTATTTGTTTATAAATTAAAAGTAGAAGTTACTAAGAGGAGGGTCTTGTTCAATATTTTTTTCTAAGTGTAATAGTCTTCGGATAAACAGATTTTCGGATATATTATTTTTATTTGCCCATTTCAGCACATTTTGATTAAGTTTGAAATGAAAAGAAAAAAAAAATTCTATGGAAAGTCCTGCTGTTCACATGTTTAAAGTGTTATATATTTTGGATAAGTATATTTCGGATAAATTAATTTTTGGTTTCTTTTATATATCCTTTCAGAAGACTTCTGGAGTTTTGTTGCGGTGGAGTTTATGTTTACGAAATCAGGCGTTATAGAAGAAACTGAATACACGCTATGGAGGTAAAATAAAAGAAATAATTAAAGAAAACAAAGAGTCACTCAAGTATCAATATTATCAAATTGAATAGTAGTACGTAGAGTCTACCTTCATTCAAACCCTACTTAAATTGCAGGCTCAGTTTGTTCTTGTCTACGTTTTTTTCAAACAGTTATTAAAAGCACGACATAGGTCAAACCCACTACCTCTTCCACATTTCCAAGTTGTCATGTTAATCTTAGAAGCAAAGTTGAAATATAACAACTTTCGATATTCAAACAAAGCAAAAATCAATATCAAATTTAAAAAAATAGGTTATAATATTAACACTATTTTTGTAGTGTTTCAATTTAATACAGGCTCAAGCATGGAGGAGGATGCTCCCATTCCTAGCAAGAGACCAAGGTTATTTCAATCCGGACCAGACATTTTGAAGTGTATCATCTTTCAAAAAGATACAGACCAGTTTACAACGAGTTCAGAAAATGGGAGATCGAAAGTAAAAGAAGCAGCAAGTATCAGAAATGACTGTGTCAATGAACGTTTACTTAGACTTGAATCTGATTTCTTTGTGTATCATATTTCATATATGTGTTATAAAGCATACACCCATAATAAATCTTTAGATAAAATAGCCAGTAGCTCTTGTAAATATAGTGCCAGCAAGCCCAAATAGAAGTAGATCAACCCAATAATGTGTCTTTATCTGTTCAGCAACGTAGATCTGTTTCAAAACCAAGAATTACCATAAATACTCATGATGAAAATCCCAGTACTAAACCATGTATTGTATGTGCTCAGGTAAAATGCAAAGGTAATACTAAGAAATACAGAATATCTGAATGTGACAGGGCAAGAACATTTCTAGAATCAGCGTTGTTTCTTCAAGATGAAGTATACACTAGGGTGTGCGACTTGCAAGACGAATATTCAGTGTTTGGTGCAGAATTGTTTTATCACAGTAACTGCATGCGTAGATATTTGCGACAGTATGAATCTGAAAGTTGTAAGATGCAAATACTGTGTAAATCCAGAAGAAGAGAGGCTTTCTCAGGTTGAGAACATTCAATGACCTATGTACCGCATTTGCCAGATGTATATCTGCTTTGAGCAGGACAGCCAAGAGACTAGACTTTGTATTTGATTCATACATTGAAGGTTCTATAAAAGACAACGAGAGATCCCGGCGGTCAAGATACAGGCCTATTGAAGTCAACATGGTCAATGAAGACACGCCATTGCCAGTAAATATGAATACTTTCTGGGCATCTGGCTCCAATAAAGTTAAACTACAAATTCTCTTGAGCAAATGGATTAGACAAAATGCAAACAATATATGGCCTAATGTAGAACTAGTATTAAGCAGCACTGTGATAGACGGAATAGCAACTGAACTGATTGTATTGCTGTAAATAATGGCAATGAAAACTGTATCGAGTCATTGAAGCTGTTTGTAGAAGAAGGTGACGTTCGCATTGTGCCCTATGCAATCAATATCGCAAAACATGGCTATAAAAGAATTGTGCTGCTTTCCAATGACACAGACGTGACGGTTTTAGGACTTCATTTTTTGAAGATTGTCTACAAATGGCTTAGAAGAGCTGTGGATAAGGGCTGGAATAGGAAATACACTTCGTTATATTCCTCTTCATCTGATCGCTGAGAAGAACAAGACACTTTGTCAGGTACTACCCGCTGCACACATTCTAACTGGCTGTGACAATACTAACAAAATAGAGACCAAACTTTCTGCACTAAAGGCGCATCCAGAAGAGTTTTTGATGAATTTTGGTCAGACTTTGAGCGACACTCCCGAAGATGTACTATTGAAAGCCGAGGAATACCTGGTTCAAGTAATTAAGCCAAACAGTCAATGTACAACAATGGATAGTCTCCGATATGATCTGCACCATACAGGAAAGGCAGCGGATATACAAAGTCTTCCACCAACAAGTCATTCAATTAAGGACCAAATCTTAAAATGTCTGTATACTACATTCCTTCAAGTACATTGTATGGACGAAACACAAACAAGTAACATTGATCCCCAAATGTACGGATATACAACTGATGAACATGGACATAGTGTACCAACACGTGCGTATAAGAGTGTTCCAGACAAAATTGCTGTTACATGCGCGTGCAAAGAATGTTCCACAAAGAGATGTCTTTGTAGAAAGGCTGGAGTTTCATGCTGCAAGTATTGTAAATGCAGAAGCAACTGCCAAGGCACTGTTTGTAAAAACCCAAACAATCTACTTTCTGTCCCTGTACAGATTGATAAATAAAAAGGGAAAAATGTTGAAGAACATGTCATAGAAATTGATTAACAGAGTTATTCTTTAATGTAAGCATTAGCATGTCTAAGAAGTTCTGTGTCTATCTTTTAGGAATATAGACGAGAACATTTTATGAGTCGCGTATACTGCAGACTCAGATCAATATATATTTCGTTTCTGCAATTTAATTCTAAATTGTCAGTAAAAATAACAAGTTTCACATTAACGATGTCATATTTGTGTTAATTATGCTACGTAATTTGTAGATAGTTTAAAACATGTTAATTTCATGTATTGTATTTCTGTGATAAGTTTTAATTCTACGTTTGTTTACACACAGCTGAAAGTGTAACATATAGTTTCTGATGACTTTATCAAATCACATTTTGACTAGATTGACATGTTGTAATATTCTTACGGTGTTTTTAATTGTGTCAGTATTGATGCAACTACAATGCATTGCTTTATAAATGAACGAGTCAAAATAAAAATACTTGTTATAAGTAATGATTTATCCCTAGATCTATATTGTTTTTCTTATTGGCAGGTTCTGTGATTCACTTTTTCATATGTACACACATTTGGTTTGTATAAACACATGCATAACATGTATGTACTTTTTAGAGTTCTATCAATCTTCATGTTTACCTTTTAACATGTTGTACTATTGTTATGGAACGGATTATAATTTTAACAATTCTATATATAGTATTGACATATTTTAACATATTAAATGAAATTAACATGATCATTGAAAGTTAATTTTGAAAATTGTGTATGTTGGTATATTTACAGAATAAGTTTGAAACAAAGCAAAATTCAATAAAGAAATTGGAAATATTTAGAAAAACGTATTTTATTTTCTTTAAAGCATACACTTGTGATTGACCTTAACTAACTCTGATTTTTGTATAGGAACCGGAACCGGAAAGGATCGCTGCATATACCAAAGTTGTACACTATGCATTGAACTAAAACTTTCGAGGCACTTAAAATGAATTCCACCAGTTTTAATCGTTCTGTTTCAAAATTTATTAATAAAACTGTATATAAACGACTTACAGTAAAACAGCACAAGCCCTTTAAACATACTCAAGAACATACACAAAGGAACGGGTGCCAAACGCTCGGCTGTGGGTGCAGTTTTGAAAAAAATATCTATAAAAAAATGTTTTTGACCTTTGACATTGAAGGATGACCTTGACATTGACCTTTCACTTTCAAAATGTGCAGCTCCATGAGATACACATGCATGCCAAATATCAAGTTGCCATCTTCAATATTGCAAAATTTATGGCCAATGTTAAAGTTTTCGGACGACGCGGACGGCGGACGAGCTGGCTATGACAATACCTCGGGTATTCTTCGAAAACAGCCGAGCTAATAAAGTACAATTATAATTATTACCGAATTGTTGTATCCGAAATATATAACACTTTAAAAAAATTAAATGCTGTGCCCTACAAAATGTTTTTCTTTATTTTAAACTTATCATGATGTGCTATAATGAGCCGGAACAAATGAAACAATTATCCGAATATTTTTATCCAAATACAATTACACTAACAAATAGTTATCGGTTACACTTTTGAAAAATAAACTGGCAAGGCCCTATATTAAAATCAACATCAGTTTTTAATTCAGTCCTTGAACTAAATATGCAATTAGTTAAATAAGCATTATTATATCATTTAGTTAAACAAACAACTATTCCTACATTTAAGTTTCTAGGCAAAATTACGTATTTGAATGGTGCCTCGTAATGACTTCTAATTTGAAAACTATTTAAGTTATGACCTTAAAATAAATTTTATCCTTCTCAGTACTTACTGCACTTTGTTTAAAAACACTATTTGAGCATATATCTATTAAATTGTTTATATAAAAACACATTGGTTTTGGGTAGAAACCATAATTTTGTAGCATTTTGTACATTTTGAACTTTAGATGACCTTGACCATGACCTTTCTTGACCTCAATGAACAGAAAATCTGAAAGTTCAATATAAATGCTTGAAACATCAGAGGAATTTAATTCAAAATATGTAGGCATATAAAACTAATAAAACGAAAGATTTGCACAGGTATGGTCCCTTGAAAATGACATTCTAATAGCCGCCATCTTGGTTTCCATGGAAACGACCAGGAATTGAACAGTCCACCCTGACTAAAATTAAACTTCAGTCATTCCCCTACACAATGAGACCAAGAAATGCTCTGGACCAAAAATTCACACAAATATCCCCAGGGATTGTACTACTTGCGCGGATACGCAAGCGGGCATTGGGTTAATCATACCTAGGCCGTATCGACCTGAATTTTACACTAAGCACTTTAGACGGTCGCTAAAGCGACCATCTAAAAAACGTCTTTACCGAAAAGCCAAAGCATCGAATACTGATAATCACTGGTCAAATTTCTGTCGCTCCAGAAATGATGTTGTTTTACTTTTACGTTATTCAAAAAACGAATATTTTAGCAATATTGCGGAACAAAATAAATCCTCTGAACTTTGCGCTACAGACTTGTTGAAGACGCTCCGAACATTTACCCCATCTAGCACAAACAATTCAATTCCTTCTCTTTACGATGATCAAACAAGTACCTTTTTAGCGGATGACACATGTAAAGCTGATATGTTAAACAAGTATTTTGCGAGCCAGTGCTCCATTGATGAACGAAATCACAATCTCCCATCTATACACAATCTAAACAATATTATTCTTCATTATATTCACATCACACAGGAGGAAGTCATTGACTCAATAAAATGCCTTAATATTTGAATAGCTTCCGGTCCTGATGGAATAGATAATCGCATTTTTAAAGAGGCAATGTATCAATTAAGTCATCAATTGTGTGATTTGTTTAATTCTTGTCTACGTTCCTGCAAAATGCCTTCTTGTTGGAAAATTGCAAACGTGTGCCCGGTTTTCAAAAAGGGTGATCCAGCCTTAACGTCAAATTATCGACCTTTTTATCTCCTTAATACTACTGAGAAGGTCTTTGAGAGAATATAACACAAACACATTTTTAATTTCCCAAATGCTTATTCATTTTTTGCGCCCACTCAATCTGTTTTTTTTTTGGCTGGTGATTCGACTGTTAACCAACTAACATATATCTATAATACTTTTTGCAGAGCGCTAGACAATGGTCTAGAGGTCCGAGTTGTATTTTTTGACATGAGTAAAGCTTTTGACAGAGTCTGGCACAAAGGTGTATTATTTAAACATCAACAAGCAGGCTTCCGAGAAAATTTATTCTCTTTGTTGTCAAACTATCTTTCCGATCGCAAACAAAAAGTAATTTTACAAGGAGCGCACCCCAATCTTACTGAAATTAATGCCGGCGTCCCTCAAGGTTCTATTCTAGGCCCTCTCATGTTTCTAGTGTATATAAATGATATTATAACTGACATATAAGCACAAATTCACTTGTTCGCAGATGATACCAATCTTTTTATGGTCGTAAACTCATCAAACGAAACTGCAGCCGTTTTACAATCCGATATTGATAAAATCTGTATGTGGGCAGATAAATGGTTAGTAAGCTTCAACTCCTCTAAATCCGAATCAATACTTATATCTAAAAAAAAAATAAACAAACCATCTCATCCGCCATTAACAATGCATACTATTAATACACCGATCGTTGACGTCCATAAACATTTAAGGTGTTTTTATGTCAAATGACTGTAATTGGCATGCACATATATCGTATGTAAAAGAAAAAGCATGGAAACGAGTCCATATAATGCGTCGATCAAAAACAATATCGATAGAACGAACAACTCTCGAGAAAATATACTTTACTTTTATTAGACCAATTCGTGAATATTCAGACACTGTTTTTGATAATTGTACTCAAAATGAAAAAGATAAACTTGAAAAAATCCATACTGAAGCCGTGCGAATAACATCTGGATGCACACTTTTAGTCTCATTAGCAGACCTTTTAAATGAGCTTGGGTGGGACACCATCAGCCAGCGCAGACGCAAACACAAATTAATATTAATGTATAAAATGAATTCCACCAAATTAATGTCGCAAGCTATATGCAATCAATCTTGCCTCCAACAGTGGGTTCATGTAACATATACTCTCTAAGAAATTCATCACATTTACAAACAATTCAAGCTCGAACATCATTATATTCAAGTTCTTTCTTACCATCTACTGTATTCGAATGGAATCGTTTCCCCGACGACATCAAAAATGCTGAAATGCTCCATTCCTTCAAAAGACTAATTAACAATGATCGTCCGATTTCAAATCCTTTATTTTCATATGGCGAAAGGCGCTCTCAAATGTAACATACGCGCTTAAGAGCAGAGTGTAGCGCTCTAAATGTTCATCTTTTCAGACGCAACATAATAAAAAACATCGCCTCTATGTCACTGTGGACTTCACGAAACTACGTCACACTACTTCCTTGAATGCCATCAGTATATACACATTCGTGGTGAACTCATAAACACAATATCAATTTATTCCGTCCCATGCATCGAAACTATTCTATATGGAGACGTATCAAGTGACTACTTAACCAATACTAACACAGCTGATGCAGTTCACAGATTTATTATAAATAGTAAGCGATTTGATACGTAACTACGCTACATAACGAATCATATATTTTTTATTCATTCTCGCTCGAACTCAACAAGTCTTCACAAACGTCTTCTTTCTTTTCTTTCCTTTCTCTTCATTTCATACATTTCTCAAACATGTCAACATATTAATTTTATTAAAAAAATATAATTCTATAAATGGAGCTTTTTTGTATCAACATATTGTTCACTTTGCCGTACATAGCATATTATGTCCGTAAACATGTAACTTATCATATAGCAAGGGGGAAGAACCATATAAGACTGTGTCTTTCGTTCTAATCCTTTTCGAACATGAAAGTATGAGTATTGTTGTATGATATTCTATGTATAAATAATGTCAACTTGTTTGAAATTAATATGTTTAAACTAAATGATAAATGTTTGTCCGATCCCATTGCTGCATTGAAGGTTAGACTTGGGGATTTAAAGTAAGCACGCAACATTTATTGTAAAGGCTATCTGCCTTTGTCACAGACATTTGTTGTCGTTGTATCGACGTCATCCTGTTTCACTGATATTAAAGTGAGATTCTGCTCAATTTATTATGAGGATATTGTCATCTTTAAGGTAGCGCACTCCTAATGATTTCCCGCGATTTATTTTATGATCATTGCCGATCTTCAATGATCGGTTATTTCCGAGAGATGCATTTTATTTTTTTCAAACTTCGAATTTTGATATATCTTTACGTAATTCCTTTAGAATACATTATTTTCACATTAAATATTAGCTTTGATCCAAATATCATCTGAAAAAATACGATTTCGCGATTTCTTCAAAGATCGACGAGCCTTTTTACCTGTTTACTTATGGATATCTAATTTAAGCTCGCACTAATGCGAAGTTGTCTTGGCCGAGTGATTAACGCGAAGGACTATAAATCTTTTGGGATCTTCCCGCGCAGGTTCGAATCCTGCCGACATCGCATATCTTTTGCGACGCGTTTTATTTCTTTTCTAACGTAATTTGATTTAATATAGCATAAAAGCCATGTTTATTGTTAAATATGTTGAAATTTTTTATGCACATCCTTCAATCTTTAAAATTAAAACAACGTTATGGCTAAATTGGGTGATTTACTGCTGAAAATACGAATGATGCATGTTGCTTTTTTATTTATATTTCAAAAAGTAAACGGTAAATCTGACTATTTCTTGGTATTTTTGCTGTATATAGTGTTTCTATAAAAATTACGTTTAAAATATAACTTAAATGATACCATTTTGAATTTAATGACACATTGTTTTTAACCGACCCAATTTTTACTTGGCTGAAATAACTTACATTTCATGGCGCTCTTCCATAGATAAAAATTTGTAAAAAATAAATGTCTATAAAAGAATACTTATTTCATCTTTTTTAAACTTTAAACACCTTTACTGCATCTGTACACACCAACTGCATGCCCATATTTGGAAATTTGAATGAATTATGAAACTTTATATACCCCAGGGGTGAAAATAAACTGGACAAAAGCCGAGCGTGGGGGTGTTTTTGAAAAAATCGGAATATTTTTTTAAAAAGCATGGAAAGCCTACCTACAAATTTGCATGTAGTTCAATGAAATGATGCTGATTAAAAAAATAATTAATTAGATTATATTTGGATATGTGCCCATTAGGGGTGCGCTACCTTAACAGACTGTTTTCAGACTCGCCATTGTACGTCTTTCTTTGCGAAGATTGATTTAAAAAATTAGATCGATTGATTTCCAAATAACTTTATCACATCTTCAGACGTGCATTGTCGAAAAAAAAAACATGTGGAATATATTTTCCTTCATTTCGGCAATGCTGAAATATAGCTGTCAAGCGCGGCAGACTCTTATATCAGGCATGTGTGGAGGATGGTCATATTACTTGGAGTCAACTATAAATTAATCATTTTTAGTAAAATCGATCAGATTCAACAAAACTAACAATTTGATACCATGATGTAATATGTTTTAAACACAAAATGCAACACAAAAAGCAAAAAAAAAAATCATTTTTTACAAATATTAAGTGAGCGTACTCATCACGTCATTATTAACAAGTCAAACGACAAAAGTCATATTCTTTCCCGCTAAAGCTGCAGTTTTTATTATTTTTTTCATTATTTCTTTAAAATCGGGGACGTAGAGGTATAATAAACAGAAAACAGAAACCTGATCTTGTTGTAATATATTATGCTCGGCACGAATAAAATAATAAAACAATTTTGCTTAAAATAACTTTGGGATTTTGCGTGAAGTTCTATTTTCCTATTCTATTTTTAAAGAAATAATTGACGACTAAGAATATTGATGGGATAAATCGAAGGCTCGTGGTTCAGAGTTTCTAATCCTTGCAAGATAAATTTCGCTTTATTCGGCAATGACCTAGTATTCTCTATTTACATATATGGGTCAGGGTAAATCTGCTCATCTTAAAGTATGATTTAAAATACAAAAACATGAGATAAACATTTTATTCAGAACTGTTACCAGAGCACGTGCTTTTGGGAACAGGATTTTGGATGTCTTAAAAAATCATGATTGGTAAATGATATACTACCATTAAATACTGTGTGTTCTTCAATGCGTGTTTTTAATTACCCAAATGTCATACTTAAGTTCGCTGCACTTCTGTTTTTTTAAATCACGGCCTTTGTGGTATTGAACTATATTTGTATTTGTATTCGAATAATACTGTTGTAACATATATAGGACATGCTTTTATTTATGTTCTGAACATATAGATGAATAAACGGTTTCAAATTGTTACATGTTATTGAAAGTATATGCATTTTTCCAATTCAGTCGTACACAACGATTAATCAAAGCGCTGAAGGTACTGCATTTGTATGCTGTTGTATAGTCTTAGACGCAACTCAGTTTTCAAAATAATATATGTTAAAGCTTTTTATGTCGCGGGTTTGGAGTGGCCGCGGGCCATTCAGGTTTGTAGGGGGTGTGTCTTGGGGCACAGGTCGAGATGTGTGTTTTTCAAATCATTGATGCAGCTATTCTGTGTACACAGGCTAATCTTATTTGATATGCATTAAGCCCCGTTTTCCATGAAAGCAGCCAATATGTACTGATTTAAATGATAAACACTAGGCTGGTCGGCGTTGTCGTGCAGGCTGTTAAATACACACTATGAAGTGTACCAGTGAGAACAGGCAGATGAGTTGGTCAGAGCAAACGCTTTAAACATCAGAGAAGCAGTATATGTTTACTTTTCAGTGACAGTGGTGTGTAAACAGCAGAAAACAAAGAAAGATTATTTTCAAAATATTTAAGTTTGTATTTAATATTTTCCGATGAAATTTGGCATACATATACTTTAGTATACAAACAGCATGTATGTGTAATTTGGTGGTTGTAAGTTATATAGTTATTGACTTACAGAAAAAAGTTTGTTGTTGTCTGCTTGAAATTCAAATTTCCCTGTAAATGCTAAGCACCGCCAATTTGAACGGTTATGAACTTCTCTCAGCCAATAGCTAGCAGATGACTCAAATCAAGTTTACATGTAAATACAGATTCAACACTAAACCAAATTGCTGTCTGCTCAGACAAGTGCTTCTGTTAATAAACACTCTAATGTTATCAGCAAATCACTGGCAGATAAACTGGCTAAATTTGACTGCAGTTGTTCACACAGGCAGTCATGGGTTGCGGGCCTTCCGTAGCTAAGGCATATTGATTTGCAAAATTGCGTCTACATTATTTGTGAGCTTCGCTCACAAATAAAAACAGATACAACTATCAGACGTGGTAAGGAAAATACGGATTATACCTACAGGGCATTTAAGCTGGTAATCTTGGTACCAAACTACAAATGTCATGTAAAAGTCAAGAGTATTTTTAATCCGGATCAGTGTTTATCCGAGTCCGACATCGATTTTTGCACGCCACATTTGCAATTTAGTTACTTTGACATCATTCAGAACACTATTCCATGTTACAGCTTCGACAATTGTACATTTAAAGGGGCCTTTTCACGTTTTGGTAAATTGATACAATTACAAAAAATGTTTCAGATTCGCAAAATTTCGTTGTAGTTATGATATTTGTGAGGAACAGTAATACTAAAGATTTACCATGCTCTAAAATATCCATGAGATGCATCTTTTGACGATTTAAAAACCTGAAAATTATAAAGCGTTGCGACGCGAAACGATTAAATAATTTTGAGAATTATGGTGTTGTCGTTATATATTTCGTTATATTTTGTGATTCTACGAAGATTGCTTATATAAAGTATAAAATTCATCACTATTTGTATGAGCACGGATGGCCGAGTAGTCGATATATTTTTACTCCAGGGGTCAGTGGTTCGAGCCCAGTTTAGGGTTACTTTCTTTCTTTAATTGTATTCTTGTTTTTTACTGGAGCTTTTTAGATCAAATGTTTACACTTATAAATATAAAGCATTCAATGCCAAACTTCAATACATGCCAAAATCTGTGAAAAGGCCGCTTTATAGGAGTTAACTTCAATTTATCCAACTTATCTGCATTTACATTTTTGGTGTTGCCTCTTTTTTCGTAGCCTTTACCGCACTTTCAAGGTTATACAATAAATTGTTTCTGTTCGGATCTAGTCGGCTCAAACACAAATCGGTCTTAGTTATTTTTTTGTATTGGTAGTCAGAAGCGTTCCCTTGCGAATAACCGAATAACGTTTCAAATCAACGGCGAATAAATTGTAATCCAACAGCTTGGTGGAATGTTAATTGTTTAACCCAACTACTACGCATAAATGAGCAAGAATTACGGATTTAATATGTCAATCAATTTAATCAGTTCAACATAAAAAAGATGAAACCTTTTCGTTTTCGGATTTTTTCAGTGAATTATTTTCTAAGTCACGTAAGAACAACATTTCATTTTCACTGACGCAAGCGCTCGTGAATATATTCTTCCGTAGCTTTGTTATATTTAGTACATATATATCTCTATAGTAATTTTGTAACTCAACACAATGTGACTTACAATTCAATGAACTGCGGCTGTTAGACAGATATTCATCATCTGAAGTAATGTGAAAAAAATCCATATATGTATAAAATAAAGTGTATAAATATTTATAGAAATTAGCGAGTGTTTATGTCCTATGCGTAAAAGAGACGTGGAAAATTAAGATTTATAATACAGAATCAACGATGATGCCTGCTTAATTTTTGACAGGATGGTCTCGTGTGAGACACAATATCGATAGTCTTTGAGAAAGTTGTCTGTATTGTTTCTGGTTTCATCATGTAATTAATATTTTATTTTTGAATGATTGTTTTACGGATGTTCATAGTTTTCCAGAGAGATACAATTTTATTTGCGTCTGATTACCGTTTTATAAAGGTTAAATAATCTCTTAAATTGCTATTTACTGGTAATTTGAATTGCAATTATATTATGATTGTTTCATTTTAAAATGAATACCCGAAGTGTGGTTATTTCTCGGCTAGGTGAAGATCTTCAAAAGCAGTAACCAGTTTCAACCATAGTTGATATTATTATACTTCAAGTAATGTGTTATGTGTAGTGTGCGCTGATTTTTAGTTAATTGCTGAAGTTCTTCTGTAAAAGAAAACTAAACTATTTAATGAGCTCCAAAATCTGAAATAGTTTTCCTCTATAGAATTACAACCTCAACTAAGCACCACGTTTGAAACCATCTTTCATTGAAGAAATGTTGGCACTGTGATACTAACACTTACTTTAAAAACGCTTCTGTTCCTGCAGTATATGTGTCGCTTGGCAAACAGTGTCAACATTGAAATCAAAGATACATCACACTGATAAACAGAAAAATAAACATTTTCAACGATATAAGCGTGTCCAGTTTTTTTTTCAGATCTCAGCAAAATAGTGTTGAAATGTATGTTGTTGTGCATGAACTTTTGTTGCGCGATACCTTATATACCCATGATTATTAATAACAGAATTTTACGAAACAATTCAGATTAAGGTTCGGACAGCAGTTTGACCTTAAAATGAATTATTTTGCTTTAAGTATTTTAAACACAGGTTTATTCATTTTGTAATCGGATGTATTTAATGCATCTTAATTTACCTGTCATGACCACGGAATCAGTATGCTTGTTGTTCAGCTGCTATTTTTCGTTGGTTATAATAACTAATAAAACTTAAAGTAAATAAAAAAAAACAGTTTATCTTCGTCCATTGAGTCACGTTACTTAGTTGGTCATGCGTTCTTCTTTCTTCGGATGCATAATAATTGTCTGGATTTTTTTTACTACACGAGTTCGGAAAGCTTGTAAATAAGTAGTGTTTGAGCTGATACGTGTATTTACCTAATTTTAGCAAACCTGTGTAACAATTAAACTCTAGAAACAGTATCAGGCGGGAAATTCTGTCCGATTGCAGTTTTTGAGGCACATAACCAAGTGCCTATGCACAAGAAGACAATGCATATAAGGCGACATTTAACATACACATAATTTAAAGTGATTTAAGTTTTGATCACTTCATTGGAAAATGAAATGCAAAATGTTTAAAGAGGGGGATGGATAAAGCATGAGTTAAGACGGGTTGAAAACATTTCAATTCTTACACTTAAATTCAAAACTAATCACAACACATACAAGTGTAGAGGTTTTTCAGGAAAATATGCGTATGCTCGCACAAATTATGAAATTGTACTGTTTTAATGTTAATGTGTCGTATAATTTATGTTAACAACTAAAGAATATTATAAATAATCGTACATTGTAAAATTGATAACTAAATATAACATATTCTACTGAATGTGTATTTTTCTCCGTTTTGTGCCGTAGTTTTTTGGCAATTTGTAACTTGTTATAAACAAAGGACCACGAAATTGTGTATAATAATAATGCAATACTGCAGCAGCAGCGGGGGTTTCACTTATTTTTATGAAATTGTACATTAAATACCAAACACATTGTATTAATATTATTTGCATTGATGGTCAAGTGATTATCATATTGAGAACTAATCTTTGAAATGTTGATTTACATAATTAAATAAAGGGAACATACTATTCAAAATTATTGGAAATGTTGGCATCGCTCTCTGGATCTCCAATATTTTACTTTTATTGAAAACGCTTTAAGATTTTTCACAATAGTGTCATACGTGAGAAAGTAACATATTTCAAATGCGCCAATACTAGTCTTAGTGAATGATAATTCAAAATATTATGAATGCTAACAGACATTTGTACATTTGTTTTGTCGATATGAAACATTTATTTGATTAAGTCTTTTTAAAAAGGCTATTTTATAACCATGCATTAACGGTAAATAATTATTAAATTACATGACAATTATTAAAGAAATGAATTTCAAAGTTAAATGCTGTATAAAAATTGATATCACACTGGTACCTCCTTAATTGTGCGATTGGAAAAAAAACAGGGAGAGTTAATGTCGCCGGTGCTGATTTCTATTTTTGTAATGACCTTAAACTATTTTTAGAAAAATGCTTCAATTCTTTAAAGCGTGTACGCAAATTTATATATCTTAAAGCGAATGTTAATATTAAACTGTGTAATTTAATAAACTCATTTTTATCAAAAGGATATGATGCTGACGTACTTGAAAACATATGCTTGTTGTTGTTATTTTTTAATTCACTATATGTTCCTTCTTTAAAAATTTGGAATTTTGTTAAAGCATTGACAATTTTATATGTTTGCTTCTAAAATATTCAATAAAGACAGCTGGTTTTATTGGTATTTCGATTTTACAGTACTGCCTATTTAATAATTTTTATTTTACAGTACTGCCCCTTAAATTATATTTAATTTTAATACGGGTGACGTCATCGTGTCATCGCTTCTAAATTACGTCATCCGATCTACTTTCACTGTCTCGGCTTCATACATAGGTCAATTAGTCCAGTCATTCTAGCTCAGATACGCCCAAAACCTCAAACAAATTGCAACAGAAAATGTTTTTGGTGTTTTTAAATTATAAATGCATATAGTATAACAGATCCAAAGTCTAGAAAAATCTAAGCTGGGGAAAGTTACAAAAAACGAGACCAAATATAGACTAATGAATGTATTTATTTTTCTACTTTGAAACTCCTTATAATTCATATGTATTTCATTCCCCATCATTTTTACATAAAACATCCATATTAACATAGCTATATCTAAATCTATTGTGACAATAAAAGTAACAGAAACTATGTTATCTTATATAACACACTATTTGTCCCCTTTGTATGCCCCCGAAGGAGGGCATATAGTGATCGGACCGTCCGTCTGTCTGTCTTTCCGTCAAACTTTGCATTTAGGTTTCGAAAAATGCTCATAACTTCTATGTCCCTTGAGATATAACCTTCATATTTGATATGCATGTGTATATGGACAAGGCCATTCCATACGCACAAAAATGTTGACCCCTGTGACCTTGACCTTGAACTTAGGGTCCGCATTGAGGTTTCGAAATCTGAATTTAGGTTTCTCAAAATGCTCATAACTTCTATGTCCCTTGAGATATAACCTTCATATTTGCCTTATTTGGTATGAATGTGTGTTTGGACAAGGATTTTCCATACGCATACAAATTTTGACCCCTTAGACCCTGACCTTGAACTTAGGGACCGCATTTAGGTTTCAAAATCTGCATCAACCTTTCGAAAAATGCTTATAACTTCTATGTCCCTTGAGATTATATCCTTCATATTTGGCATGCATGTGTATATGGACAAGGCCTTTCCATACGCACACAAATTTTGACCCCTGTGACCTTGACCTTGAACTTTGGGTCCGCGTAAAGGTTTCGAAATCTGCGTTTAGGTTTCGAGAAATGCTCATAACTTCTTTCAAAGCGTTTATAGAGGGCATATGTCATCCTATGGTGACAGCTCTTGTTATATATAAAATTGAAAAGTGGGTGGGGTATTTCTATACGATAACACGGCTTTTATTGAGCAGTGTTGAATATAACAATTTAATCATTGTCTTATATAGATCTATAGACTTTTACACACATACATTTGTTTAAAATATGAGATAAGAATATATCTGTCAGAATTTTCATAATTATACAAATATTTATTTAATCTTTGTGTTGTTTCTCTATATAAAGAGTGGGTGGGGTAGTCTTATACAAAGTAATGTCATTTCAATAAATGTGAATTTTCTTTATAGACAGTATTAGATACATAGATTTTCTTTAATAAGTTCATACACATTTGCTAAATGTTTAAAGATATATAAATAATGCATTGACCTTGGGTCACAATGGTTGACCTTGACTTTTAAAAGGTCAAATATCATATTATGCAGTTGAACGATGTAACTATTACAAAATCTGTAAACTTGATTATTTTGTACATAATAATTACAATAAAATTATGTTACGTACACTGATAAGTACATCTCTGAATTAAAAATAACTGCATATGGTGTAAAAACATGTTTAAAAGTCGCAGTAACGATAATGGATATAATGACAGTTTCAATTCTTAGTTAATCTTGAAGTCTAATTCGTCATTGTACTATTGGTGTCTCATTAATTAAACATGTGATTTAGTCAATAACAGAGTCGGTTTCGGTGAACTTCTGTTCATTTGTACAGCTTATTCCACGACATCCTGAGCATCCCGCTGTACACTATAAGCCGTTTTTCCTACATGGACATCTCTTTGTGTCACAGTGTTGTTTGCATTTTACCATTTTCAGTAGCTTCTCGGGTGCAGCAGGTCGATCCGTTTTCTGGGGCATAAACTTATTGTCTTTCAGTTCGAATCCCCATTCAGTAGGCGAAAGGTTTCCTCCATTTTCAATTCATTCATGAACTTGGAAAAACGTTCTCATACTGTGGTATTTAGCGGCGGCAGATGTTGGTGGCAATGACTTTATCTTAACGTATTTGGTGCTCGACATGACCTTTTGCGAAAACATCCTAAGCCTCAAAAAATCCAGTGTCTCAACGGACAATCCGCCAAATAATGCAACAAGAATTCGTTCACCACTCACAATAACAACATCCTTGTTGCTGTGTGACAAATAATCGCAGGCATGGTTAACTACCTATTCATTTTTAAGTTAAGTTTTTAAAGCTGCGCCTTTGCTGATACCGATAATATGGGATGTTGTATCACAGTCAGATAGTGCATGTAAAACTGGCAATGTTCTGGTTGGTCCGCCCAATACTTGTTTGGCCTTCTGAATATCCCATATCCGAACAACTGTTGATGTCGTTTGATTTGCTTCTGGCTTTAAGACGACTGTTTTATGAATTGACTTTATGTGATATAGGGCAATTACTAGCAAGTCCGTGTCCTCGCTTACGATGACAACATTGCTGGTTTCTGCAATTTGTAAAGCAGTTTTCACTATCAACACATCAGCATCCCATTGAGCGTGGTAAACATCGAACCCATTCCTCTCCAATTCTCCAGCAAGCGCAAAAATGAAGTTTTGTTTGTTTTTGGAATTCTTTAATCCATCCTAAAAATATATTTTTATTTTATAAGTAAAAGAACTAACTTTTCTGACCAAACATACAATTATATGGTATATTTATAAATTTCAATTTTGAACGAGATGGACTTTGCATTTCGTGTAAATAGAACTAAATATGAAACGAAATATACTGATAAACTTTAGTGACATATACCACTTAGTGATTGTTGACTTGGCACATTAACATCTTGTCAGCTTCTATCAAGCAGACAGTTACGATATAGATTAATCGACCAATCTTACCTTTTAAAATTCAAGTTTTTGTTCTGCTACCCATTCGTATTTACTGGATATGTAACAGTTCAAAATACATCCCCAAGGTGATCCATCTGAGATGTTAATATACGAAAATCAGTAGTTAGGTTTCAGAATTTTACTAGTGATTCAATTAAGAGTAGCACCAATGATCGACACTCATTTCCTGTTTAATATAGATAATAAGAGGTAAGTGTTGATTATAGATCTGGTTTATCATGCTAGGCTTAGAAAACAAAAAAAAAACACACTTATCTATTATTCTATTCATCCCACTTTTTATTCAGTAAAACTTTTTATTTAAACAAAATTAGTGTATGAACTACGGGAATTCTATCATTCTAACAGTATTTGTTTCAGATTAGAAACTAGGTACAAAAATAGGATTATTAGATGACTACGGTGTTATGATGGATTTTATCGCACGAACTGATTCAGTGCCTTTGTTTTTTCACGAGCCTGCTGGAATATTGGAATACAATTTTACACAATCAACGAGTGCGCCAAATACCATCGGAACACCACAATCATTAAAAATTCCTTTGATTATACAAATAATTACGATAAAAAACTAAAAAGCAAGATTACAAGTACCAACGTAGTATATGATGTATACATTAAGGTTATAATCAAAGCAGTATATTGAAATAGACGTCTATGCGAATTTTTACAAGCAATCATGACGATTATTATGTATACATTAAAGAGGCCATTTAAATGTTCGGTTTTTAAATCCGTTTATAAATTTTATGGCCGATACAGGCTTCCGTAGTTTTTTATTTTTCAACAAATTCTCGCCACCGCTAGAAATCGATTTTTGGTAATAGCTGAAGCAATCAAAAGCAGAATATAATACATGTACAGACGAAATATAACAAATAACACAAAGTAGATCATTGAGGCTCCTGTTTTGAGACGAAACATGCTTTTATAAACGTTTTTGGATTGCCATCAATGAGAAAACACGAAAACACATTACATTTTTCATTCAAGGACATTCTGCACCATTTAAGCCTGTACATGCGCTAAAATAATATGATTATAGGTGCTACCTAATTTACGGGCAAAAGCTTTTTAAGTGTTTTTGATAACCATGTATTTGTAATAAATATATGGACATGATTGTGTTCAAAATATGATAATTGTTGCAATAATTGAGTAATGCATCCAAAAAAATCAATCTTAAAACGAGTTACATGTTCCAAGCTTAAAGATCTAGCATCTTATTATTGTTTTTTTTTCTAGCCACATGAATTTATAGCTGGTTCGGTGCCTGTGGTATAGTGGATGGGGTGTCTGCTAACTGGCTTAGTCACTGGGAGGTCTCTGTATTGATCCTTTAAGTGGGAGCATTCTTTAAATAACCCTAAAGACATACTATGGCGTACCATTTGGGTTGAAAGTCAAGAAGACCAACGCGTTAAAAAGAGAAATGTACGTCGAAGTACAATAATTGTACGTCGACATGAATATAAAATACACATCGAAGTATATATTTGTACGTCAAAGTACAATTTGTTCATCGACATACATGTTTGTACTTCTACGTACACATTTTCTGAACAGCCAATCAAAACACTAGTCTCTTGAGCCGCTTTTCCTTCAGACTATTCATAATAAATGTTTAAAATCTCTTTTTTAGTTGAGGACAAAATGAATAAAAATATCAGAATGAAAAAAAAACACACATAGAAGTTTCAAGTATTTAATGCATTGAAATAGATTATATACAAATTTGAAGAAGATTCAATTGTTACCTTTTTAAAATTAAAATTATTCAGCATATTGTCAATGTGTGTATGAAATGATCATGCGGGGCGGAGTATCACGACCGTCCAGCGCATTACTGTGTAGGAAATTCCCAACGGTAACCAGTTACCAAGCATTAATGGGATAAATAATGTATTATAAACTCCCCGTTGGTCGTATTTTGTGATAACCATAACTAGCATAAGTCAGAGGTTAATTCCGCCACGCCAGGTCAATAAATACGCACAATATCTATGAGTTAGCGGTCGATAGTCGCATAATTTGGTATAAATTATAATAATAATAATGTTTAATAAATACGCACAATATCTATGAGTAAGCGGTCGATAGTCGCATAATTCGGTATAAATAATAATAACAATAATGTTCAATGTCAAAAATCTCTAAAAGCAACAGACGTAAGGTGTCCTCTGATTGGCTAACAGTGACGTAACACTCAAGGGTCGGTGAAAATTGTACGTCGAAGTACATTTCTCGTTCTACTTAGTAGGTCTTGTACTCTTTCGACGTCATGGTACGTCATATAGACACTAAGTACTGGTCCTACCAAGGAAACAGTTTGTTTCATCAAATGCCTCAATTCAACTTGACAGCTTGCTAAAGCAGTTGCATTTAGCATACAGTACACTGATTTGACATAATCAAAATCATGTGATGTGTCAAATCAATTTTGATTGACAAATTTGACAGGATTTTTTTTTAATCCAATAAGTTTTAGACTGTCAAATAACACACACTACGTATTGAAAGCCATACCTGGAGCTTTCGTCTGTATATCACTGACTTCATCAGAAGAATGATTTCTACTGTTGGGAAACGTTAACACCACTAATTGTCTTCTTATTTATTATCAATGTATAATTATGTGTAACAGCATAACAACATACTTGATTCGCAATTAAAATATTTAATAAATACAGGTATCTTGCAGGTTTCTAATTTTCTTTCGCAAACTATTGTTGAATAGTTTAAATTTTGTCGCCGCTAAAAAAATAGCCATTTTGTAGCAATTCTAAAATCACAGTCTAAACTGCATACACTTAGCATTATAGTTACAATTTGAATGCAAATATAAGAATGCATCATGTTATATCATCCATATTTTTTTTATTTAAACATTCAAATAACACATAACACAGTACATATATAAAAAGGTATGTGGTATTGTGTGGAGATACAAAACACTTCACATCATTTATTTGCACATAAAATAATAGTTACAAAATAAGTAAAACTAAAACACTGTCATCAACCTACATTTCAAGAATATTTACGTATATGAAATTACAAAGTGGTGTTATTGTATTACCTTTTACTAAATTAACATTGCTGGTTTTGTACTAGCCATAAAACATTTCTCATGGATTAACAAGTAACAACCAATTTATTAATTACACAATAGAACGGAAATCATATTAATTGCATTATGCATTTACTAAACAAGCTATTTGCTACTGTTTAGAATTACACTATCTTACTAAAAATGATCACAGGTACTTAGTGCTTTTACATACTTGTGGTAAGTTTTGTATTACTAGTTTGACAATTATCGGCAGACACTTGTTGATATACAGACAAAATTTGCATGGGAACTCTCATATTTTTTCAGCATAATTGCCTTCAATTTGTTAATTTAACAACCCTTTGACATTGTTTGCACATCTGATCTTATTATACAATAGCTGATTTTTGTTTACAGATAGACATATATAGACTTTTCAAAGTTCTATAAAAGTTCACACATGTTCGATCCAAGTAAACAAACAGAACCAATAAAGATCACCACAGATAATAACTGTGTGTATAGCTTGGAAATTTGATACTTCAGGAATCCCTCCTTTGTTGATTTCTGTAAACCAAAACTGTCAGTTTTGCTGGATAGAATGGCTTGTATGATGCCCAGCTCTTGCCTTCGCAGAACAGCTTCTAAAAACGGAAAACCAACAAATATCTTAAAATTTGATCAATGATGCAGACAATTTATAAATGGCTTGTTTTTTGTTGATTTTGAATCTGGGAGATTTTTTTACGTAAGATTGAGGTACGAACATCCGACGGTATCGGATTTTGTGATTTTAGGCATGAACTTATTATAGTGATATGTAACCATTCGGGGATTTCGGTAAAGTGCGAGCAGACGAGGTGTTCATACGTTAAAAATTAAAGCTAAAAGACTAAAAAGTTAGATCGGAATATCTTTAAATTTTGTGAATAAATGTGTTTCTGGTGGATAACAACGACAACTTGCCAGAATATTGCTCATAATCACACGTAAAACTTTTTTCTGAGACATTGTGTACACACCGGTCTTACTGACAATAACGAAGTGACGTCACCATCTATGTATAGAATGCTTTCTGAGAGCGAATGAAAAATGCGTCACATATTCTGACAAATAAACAGTAGGGTGTCGTTATTGAAATACCGCGAGAATACTGGAAGAATAGAGTTGCCAACTATAATGTTTAAAACAAATAATTTTTTAACAAGCGTTTGTGATTTGTCAGGCTAATAATAACAATAAGATATCGAAAAGATCAAAGCAAATAAATTCGACAAAAATCTGAGATTCGGCAATATATGAAAGACGGGTTATGTTCACCTAAATTGTGTTTGGTAAAGACTGTAACTATATGTAGTGAACCAGTCTTCGGCTTATACCCACTGAAGAAGAGCATTCAGGGGAGATAATTTAGTAATGACTTAATTCTGGAACGGTTGCGAAGAAAAACAAATAATGCGAGAATATTTAGTGCGATTCGCTACACAATTATGATGTCATTGATATAACTTTTCCAGAGGTATGTATTTACATGTGATTTAGCATATGTCAAAGTGTTATTGATTTGTTAAAGTTCATAAATAGCATCGCGAAAATGTATGTCGCGTGGCAAATTTTTTTGAGACGTATCCATATGTGGTATTCCTATGTAATTTTATGTCTAAATTCCTATATGTATGAGCGGTCAACGCCCGCTTCGCGGGCTTTTGCCCGTATAAATTATTGAATAAAATATATATTGCTAGACTTACCTTTCTTATTCGAATTTTGATCATTATATTCAACTGTCCGGCTTTTAAGAAATAATCGAAGCCCACTATCGTAAATCTGCAGACGATGTTATTCGTGCGTAGATCTACGGTAGTCGAGATTAGTCACAAAATATAATTTAAAATGGCTAAACAAAAATCATAAATTTTACAACTTTCCCCAACATGGATTTTTCTAGACTTTTTATATTATTTATATAATGATTTGATCAACATATTTGCGCACTAGAAATTCTGTTGAAATTTGTTTGAGGTCAAAGTGTAGATTGACTGGACTAATCGGGTTTATATCGTTCAACTTTATTAATATTTTGCCTCTGACGGGCGTTTCCCGTTGGATTTTTTAAGCAGTCACATAAACAACCAAGCTATATAATACGGATCTTTTACACCCAATATTGCTGCTTCTTACTGGTTTTGCATGATAATGATCTGAAAAAATAACTATATGCAGCTTTACTTAGATATTTTCGAAAAAAGATGGAATTTAGTTAACACTTTTTCGTAATTTCATCTAATCGTTTCCCAAAAAGTTGTTACCCTGTTACGTTTGTCTCCTTCCTACCATTGAGTAATTAAATGGTAATTAAATTTTACGCCTTTTAATTCCCTTTCATTATTGTTTAATTTTAGTTGCAATGCTGATGTTAAATTTTATTTTCACTTATGTATTATTAATATTGCTGGACAAAGTGGCAGGGTGAGGCTGAGCGCTCTTAAACCAGTTTAAACCATCAGTGCTTTGTATTGGCCGTTCCAATGCTGTGACCCCAACTGTATTCTTCTATGTTGTTTCGTATTGTGCTGTTTCGTACTGTTTTGTCAATTGGTCACTTGCCTTAGTTGAATATAGGACACCTAAATAGTATATAATAAAAACGCAATACTGCTCCAGCAGCTGGATTTTCACTTTTTTATATTGACTGTTATATGATAACTTAATATGTATACTTATGGTTTTTGCTGATGATATGGTAATATTTTGCAAGTCTTTAACTGACCTACAACAAAGTAGTAATAACTTAAGTGAATAGTGTGATCTTTTGGGGTTTGAAGTTAATATCAGCAAACCTAAGGTACATCTAATGATTTTTAGAAGAATAGGACCGTCCTTTCACAATGAAAATTGATAATTTAAAAGTAAAAAATTATATATATTGAAAGACTTTAACTATATAGAAACATTATTTAATTACACTGGTTCGTTTTCACTCAACGCTGAATCTCTTGCTGAAAAAGGTCTTAAAGCCCTGAATGTTTTTATCAATTATCTTAAAAAAATGTATTAAACCCAGTTTTGCTATACAACTCTTTGGCGCATTCGTAGGTGAGACCTTAAATGACGGTTGCGAAATAAGGGGTTTCGACAAGTTTTTTATTATGAGCGTATACATCTTAAATTTTGTAAAATGTGCATAGGTATCAAACCATCTAGCTCAGCATGGAAATATACGGGGAAATAAGGTATCCACTTTATATAAAAAGAAACGTCCATATAATACAGTTCTGGTGTATAATCATCAAATCAAATAAGATAATCATATCGAAATTTTATGAACGCCTTTTCAAGTTTAAAATAGTGTTAAGTAATTGGGCTTTAAAAGTGAGGAAACCTTTGGATAATTACGGATTTTCACACCTATGGTACAATCCTTTTTCTGTCAATCTCGATACCTTTCATAAAGTCCACGGTAATAGATGTGTTTAAACACTCTTGGTACGATTCAATTAATAATATCAACTCACTAATGAAGTACAAATAATTTAAAAGCACGTTTGAATTAAAACTTACATTGATTTTCTGCCCAATACATTGCGAATGTGTCTTTCAAAATCACTGTTATCGTCTCTCAAAGTAGCCATTGAAATAGGTTGACATAACAATATAGAAAGATCTCAGCGGATATGCATGTGCCATGTGATTTTATAATGATATTTCCAGCCTACAATTCACTGCGAAGCGATTTTATCAAAGCATACTTTTATAAAAGACCAAGTGTGTCTCAATTTGTTGAATTAAAGGGTGCTTCAAACAAAAGACAAGTTAAAGTATAAGTAACCGAAGCAAGTTCATATAAAGAGCCTTAACGCATGCCTCAGTTTTACTTACCCTAAATATTTTTTCAAATATTAACTAAATACCTGCTCTTAATCTAATAGCTTATAAATCAAACTGTTACGTATGATAGCGTTTTAATAACAATACAATTATTAAAGTTTTCATCCTTCATTTTTTGCTGTACAATATAATTACTAAAACCATCGAATTCATCATCCGCATCTATTAATCTAGTATAAATCTATTGTTATAAATGTATTTTTGTAATTTCGTAAAAACTACAACATAGTTAAATAGTTAAATGAAATAAATCAATATGTAAATGTTAGTTACACCAAACTCTTTATTATAGTTGCATATTGTTCTATTTGTGACAAATTGCATATATTATAACTATTGTCTGTGTATTAATCTTTGCACGATCTTTGCGATACTGAGCGCTAAAATATTACGGTTGACATGAGAAAATGTAAATTTATGTTGAACATTTGTAAATGACTAAATGACCAAACACGGTAAAATGTATGTCAATACAAAGTCTGTTTTCTGTCTGATAATAGATGTTTACAGCCTTTATAGAAAGTTTGAGTTTACACAAATGGAAACACAGGCATAACCTGATTCTGTATTTACTTTAGAGGCGTTGGTGATGTTCGTGAATATCAATTTCTAATTACCAAGATAATTAAATAGCTTATATACATATTGAAATATTAAATTAGAAGGCAGGATAAATACCGTTTGTTTGGTCATAACATGGAAGAGAAATTCATGTAAGCAATACAGATTTAAAGCGTTTGTCGTAAAATAAATATCCTTGTTTGAATGATTTTTACTCAGCAAAAGGTTAGGTTATTTGAAGTTATTCATTTACGAACATGTTTTCTCGTAACGAATTAACGGTGCAATATTTCTGACTAGCAAAGTTCTGTTGGGAAAGTTGCCATCTAGACAGTTATATTAACACTTGCAAAATTACAATCACAGTGTTTGTCATAAAGACCAGTTTGTAGTTTGTTAATAGTTATATGTTGTAGTTTGTTAATAGTTATATGTTATATTTAGGTATAAATCTAGAAATGCACTATAAGTGATCGAAGCGAAGAATGAGGTGTATTTTTGTTAGTTCTTTGCGATAATTTTTTATTTTTAAAATTTATCGGATATATTGTGCGAGTATATTATTTAAACTGTTGGTTATCAATATTTGGGGCATCGTCAACATATTAAATGATTTTGTAAAAACTGTGAATTAAATGTAATTTCTTTTCGTGGAAGTTTATTTATTTAATTAACCGCATGCAATAAAATGCTTTTAGAAAAAGTGATTGCAAAGTATTGCACGCAGGTACAGCTATTTTACAGCACAAGTATACATAGCAATACAAAAACAATTATTGCACAGCAGGAACGGTTATTTTACGTCATCCACACTAATGCAAATGCATATACATTCAGTGTTAGGCAGAAACTGTATTGTGCAGCACCACATCGTATGGTAATGCTTCTTATCACTCTTTTCTTCCGCAATACGTTAGCTTAATCGAAGTTTTTTGTAGCCATATGAAATTAACCGTAGCCGAAGATTTAGTCACGAATTCTGGCCTGTCTGTTAAAAGTCAAGGGCTGTTCGAGCACAAACAGCTACAATCGGAGATTCGTTATTTTTATTACGATAATTATCATTTTATTCTACATAACGAGGTCACAGTTTGATACAAAACATATGGACCGTGCTCTGTGAAAAGGCGGCTTAATGCATTTGCGTGAAGTGTCATCACATATTAGCCTGTGTAGTCCGCACATGCTAATCATGGACGACACTTTCCGCTTTTCTGTTGTTTTTTTGTTTACAGAAAGTCTCTTCTTAGCAAAAATCAAGTTTAGGCAAAAAGTGTCGTCCCTGCTTAGCCTGTGCGGACGGCACAGGCTAATCTGAGACGACAATTTTCGCTCATGCATTAAACCCCCTTTGCTTAGAGCTCGGCTTATATATAGATCATACCTCAAGCACATGTTTGAGCAGAAACTACAGAATATCAATCCAGAACATTCCACTGAAGTACATTATAGACGGCATGCAGCACATTATTAAATTATGAGTAAAAATTAAAATGTAACTTGCTTAACAGTATGTGCCAACGCCATGCAAACCTTAAATGTCTCCAAACGTGTTACATAAAATTGAGTGACTTGTTTTCTTTACGGAAATGTCAGCACGTTCATAAAACCATAAGACTGACATTGCAAGATGTCTCAATCTTCAGTTGTATGGCATCGCATAGAACATCTGCAATTTTGAAATGTTGACATTGAGACAATTTTTGAGGCTGTTTGTATACGAATTGTGATTGTCAACCCCTTTGTCAGTTAGGCAGGTTGCACCCTTAAATTAAATGATACGATTCAATTGAATATTTTGCATATGTTCTAAATAGTTTATGCAAATTGTCAAAACCAATAATATCAAATTTATTTTTTCGATTAGTTATTTTTACCTGCAAGATATATAATCTGTTTAGGACTTAAATTAATGATTGGTGTGCGGCAAAAGTATTTTCAAGAAAATATTACCAACATAAGTTACGATTGATGAGTTTTTGCAAAGCACCAACACCAATGTGATACCAAAAACATCAATTACAATGCATATTAATTTATTACTATCATAAACAGTCGAACTGTACAAGCCGATGTTGAATGCTACACGCGAGGAGTAGCAATTGCGCAGAAAAAATGATTATTTTACAGAATAACAACGCTAACATCTATTGCAATACATACTCATTAATTGTTCAACAGAAACGACAGCAGTTCCACTTACATCCATTTCAGTGCGTTAGTAGTAATTGCAATACAGAAACAGCTACAGTTAATCACAAACATCCATTTCAAGGCTAAATCATTTATTACACAGCAGAAACGGTTATTATACAGTACTAATATTGATCACAATGCTCAAAGACTTTAGCTGAGCAGGGACGTTTATTTAAAGGGACTTGTTTACAGATTTTCTCTTTAAAACATGTCATTTAAGTCTAGCAAAATATATTAAGCTATGATAGTCTTAACACATTATAATAGCAAGAAAAATGTTGATCACAAAATATTGTTATACTCGGAATTCGAACCCGGGTCGTAAGGAAGCAAAAGGCTAACACGCTTCCAATGCACCACGATGTTTTTCGTGTTGAAGTGCGAAAAACCGCTGCACTTATAGTAGTAATTGTAGACGTATTTCTGGATTTATCGAGGAAAAGAGTTACACACGCTTAATTATTTTACCGATTTCAAATGAAAATTATTCGTTTTTTTACCAATATTTGGAAAAAAATTCTTAGTCAGGGACGTAACGTTCCTTGTTTTTTCATAATGCATACGTTCATTTTGAATATATGACAATTATTTTGAAAATCCCTTTAAAGCAATAACATCCATTGCAGTGTTGGAATTTTTTTTTGGCAACAAAGGTTGGTGAAAAGCAATAAAATGTATACGTACACTGTTGGTTAAACAGAGGCTGTTAGTGTACAACTAACAACTCTATTGAAACGTATGCAAATGTTTTGTACAGCCGCAATATTTACAAGGTACCAATCTCCATTCAAATTATCATCAAAACAAAAACTAATGAATACAGTTCAACTGTATCGTCTGTGAGCATACCACAAACTACACTGGATGCTGGATAATTAGCTCTTTGTACAAATGATATGTGTATTATTTTCTTTGTCTGATGTGATCTCAATAATTCTTACACATTTACAATTCACGTTTAATGCAACTACCACAATGAAGCCATTGTCCAATTTGAAATGTGTTTGTTTCTCACAAAAGGAAACAGTAGACTGAAAACTTGATAGCAGCCATACATAATAGAATATGAATTGACAACGGGTTTTCGACAGGCATAATAATTCATGTTCACAATAATGAAAATACAACCGTGCGTGAAAACTATTAGTAGAATAGTTCATCAAAAGGACTCGTTCTACTATGCATGCATAAAACCATACTCGCACAGTTTTTTTTACTCAGACATGTATAACTATCTAATCTATATACTAAAGTACATGATTAATCAGCATTTGTTAATGTAGAGAATTTGACATGCCGTATCATATATGATTTATGGTAGCAAATATTGTAAATATGTGATACCTACGTTTCACAAGCTGGACGATCGATATAAACATAAGTCATGCCGCTTTTTTAAAGATTCCTTACCCAATAATAATGACACGTATACATATTCATATAATATATGATATCAGATTTTATTTGCAAAGCATCCACGGATGTTTTCCAGCTATAACATAGATTACAATGATATAATATTTCAATTCATGACATTTTCTTTCAGAATGTATTGTTATGCGGAAACGTTCGTTTATTGCGTATTTTCTTGCGCAGTTTGAATATAAACTGAAAAACAGGCATTATTTATTACAGAGGTTATTTAGCCTCGTATTCACATACAATGTTTATTACTTATTGAAACTGACACCAAACATTTCAGGGAACTTATAAAAAATAAGGTAAACGCTAGCCAATATTAATACCAAATAATTCATTCAGTCATACAAAATATATTTACTAGACAAAACAACGACAACAATACATTTTGACCTTAATAAAGAATTCTAGTGCATACATGATTTCCCTAACCAAAAGATTTCAAGATTGTTTTAAACGCAATAATTTTGCGCAATAATTGCTAGCCATTATTTTTATTTCCCATTCTGAATTCCTGAAGGTATAATAACATTTAAGTATGTGTAGGTCATAACATGAACGTGTCAGCACGTGGTGTGAGATTCGTTTGTCCATTTACTTTCATGAGCTTGATATTTACAGAGAGAATATTAATGCACATTCCATGTAACGTTTTTAAGATAGCTCCTTTGGGTAAACATAACACTGTTTCATCTTTATCTTGATACACATAAAACACGTTGTGATTGTCAGAAGGTTATTTATTACATAGATGTTTAATTTTATTTTTCAAATGCAAAGGTTTAACAAACATGCTTTAACTATATAGCGAAAATATATAAGAAATTAATAGAAACCTTTGCGCAGATATTTGACTTCTTCTGGCCAAAGGTCGTATCAAATCTCTGCCACGTAATAATGGTCGAATAAAATTTCACTATCATAATTTGCAATTCAATGGTGATGTTTTTAAGAGTGCAAGGAATATAATTTGCAATGAACCAGCTTTTGTATGGGGTTTTCTTAAGTTGTTTTAGCTAAGTCATTTTAATTGTGAATTGACGTTCAATGTTTTGGACAGTTCGCTTTTAAAAATGCTTCGTACCCATAATGTCCAAATAGTTTTGTTAGTAAATGACCCGCGTCAAGCGAAAGTGGACCTTTTACCATATGCGATGGCGCAGTCTGATCACGAGCTTCCCTGCTCGCATTTAAGTCCTGCAATGTTTCGTGGTCTCATAGGCGGACAGAGTAGCTCCTGATGCGAATGCATATGGGCAGGCTGGTCGGGAGCTACGCTGGACGAATAAAGCTCAGTTTCCCAAGACGTTTCTCAAATGTAACGTCGTATAAGTGTCCTGTTAAAACATAGTTCAAATAGTGAACGCCAGGACTTATAAGTCATGTATAAGGCATCACAAGGATTTCAGAGACACGTATTCACCTTTTGCACTTCGAGCTTCGAAACTTCATACTCAAACACGCGCGTTTATTTATTTTGATCATGATATTTAGCTATTACGAATGCACGTGTATTGTGCAGCGTCAATGAATGTGCAGTTTCGGAATTATTATAATTATGATAGGTACACTTTTATAGCGCATATTTTGCGTGAAGAAATAACGTTCAATTTTGCGTGTGTTAATAACCAAACTCAAGAAACATTAACATCATATGACAAATATCCTTTAAAATAAAGAGCAATTCATGCGCTTGAACAGAAAACAACAGCAATTGTTGAAGCAGGGGTCACGCCTTGGGGCGGTTGAGGCAAAGCATTAAGGGTTTAAACCAGTTAAAATGCATGCCAAACCTGACACTCAGCTCAGACATAATAAAAAACATACACATGAGTCTTATATTTCCAAGCATCGGAATTCAAGAACACAGCAAAACACAATCTTGTCTTTCTGGTGTGCACCATAAAATGGCAATCCTTATTTATAATCGGCCCTCAGAATGTTTGCGCGTGACGTTCAACTGGAATAAATGGCGTCCACCTTCAGTCTTAGCCACAAATCAACGAAATAATCAATCAAAATAAGATTAATTAATGACAGATAGCACGCAATTTGGATAATACAAATATCGATTGAAACTGAAGCTCTGCTTCACATTATATTGATGCCTCTATTTGAGCTTTAACAGGATTCACCAAACAGCAAAATTTAAAAAGTAAAAGACACACTTACCTCTATGACACCTTTAATCCGATGCTTATAATAATAAAATAACAACAATTTGCAATCCGTGTTCTGTTATTCTATCCGTTTATCTATATTTATTTTGAATCACACTTTTTTAAACGATTGTAGCGAATGCTAACCACTGTCACCAAAAACACGATTTACAAAATCGAATGACTTTCCGGAGCGATTACAAGAATTTTATCAAAGCTTTCAATTATGCACGACAAATGCATAATCCGAAATACGGTTTTGTTTTCGTTCGATGCTTCAAGAAATATTTCATATAAACCGTTCATGTCCGAATAGCTAAAACTGGTGTTTTTCATTACAGAAATTACGTCACAGAAATACGTCTTAAATTGCGCAATCAATAGAATGAAAATAAAAGTACGGAAAGCTGGTTCTGTAATAAATTTTAGAGAAAGAACAAAACAAAGATAAACAAAACAAAGTAAGATATCTATTATAGACGTTAATACACGGTTGAGCCGGGCCGGGCAGTGATAATCGGCCCCAGGTCACAAACGGGCCTCGGGCCGTTATGCTCCCTGCGGGCTGAATATCACTGTCCGGCCCGGCTCAGCTGTGAATTATCCTTTTATTTTTTGTGACACGATTTCTTAGAAGTTTAATATTCATATAATGCACGGAATGTTACAGTAACGATTTTGGTACATGCACTTTGGAAGCAATTTAAACATTAAATGGAGAAGACATTGCGGAACCTAAAGTCGGGGACAGTTGAAACTCTCTGATGTATAGCTTTCGGGTCGCACAGAGAACCATCTCAATGATCATCCGTCAGGTCTGCGATGCCAGTAATCAATGCCCTGTCCTGAAAAGCAAGGTAAGTTGAAGAGCAGCGCCAAACATTTCGGCGACAGATGACAGTAACACAACGGTATGGATGCTTCGGCGAAAAGCACATCGCTTTATTATGTCCTCGTAATGTCCCTGGGAGACGTCGATTATAAATTCCTTGGAGCTGAAAAAGCTATGCTCTTTATGTTCAACATAGGGTTCTCCTTAGCCAATCGACCATGATGACCTCCTTTTACTGTAAAAGACAAGGGACATCTTTTTTTATACCCAATTACCATTGGTAATGGGGTGTCATCTGATCTTCTAGGTCAAATTTAAATATGGGTCATGCCGGGTTAAAAACTAGGTCACGGGGTCACTTAGGGCGTTTTAAACCGAAAGTTTGTCCGGACCATACCTATGTCATTTATCGTTAGATTTTAAAATGACTTGGTACATTTGTTCATCATCATGAAACGGTGTTTCATTCAAAAGAAGAACGTCGATATCTTGAAGGTCAAGGTTACACTTGGAGTTCAAATGTAAAAATGCCCATAAATGAGCTTGTCCGGGCCATAACTTTGTCATTTATTGTGAGACTTTAAAATAATTTGGCACATGTGTTCACCATCATTGGAATGTGTGCCATGCGAAAGAATTATGACGATATCTCCAAGGTCAAGGTCACACTTCGAGTTCTAAGGTAAAAAATGGCCATAAATAAGCTTGTCCGAGCCATAACTATGTCGTCTATGTGAGATTTTAAAATCATTTGGCACATGTGTTCACCATCATTTTACGGTGTGTCATGCGAAAGAATTACGTCGATATCTCCAAGGTCAAGGTACACTTTGAGTTCAAAGGTCAAAAATGGCCATAAATGAGCTTCTCCGGGCCATAACTTTGTCGTTCATTGTAAGATTTTTAAATCATTCGGCACATTTGTTCACCATCATTGGAAGGTGTGTCTTGCAGAGAATAACGTCGACATCTGCAACGTCAAGGTAACACTTTAAGTTCAAAGGTCAAAAATGGCCATAAATGATCTTGTCCGGGCCATAACTATGTCATTCATTGTGCGATTAAAATTACTCCGTTTATTTGTTCACAATCATTGGATGGTGTGTCATGCGAAAAAATAACGTCGATATCTCTAAGGTCAAGGTCACACTTTGAGTTCAAAGGTAAAAAATTTCCATAAATGATCTTGTCCGGGCCATAACTATGTCATTCATGGAGAGATTTTACAATTACTCGGTACATTTATCACAATCATTGGACGGTGTGTCATGCGATTACCATTGGTAATAGGGGCTATATAGGAGTCACTTTGTCGGTCGGTCTGTCGCTCGGTCTGTCGGTCTGTCGGTTTGTCGGTCGGTCGGTCTGTCCTTTAAAATTTGTCCGAACCATAACTATGTCATTTATCGTTAGATTTTTAAATAACTTGGTACATTTGTTCACCATCATGGGACGGTGTGTCATGCGAAAAAAGTACGTCGATATCTCAAAGGTCAAGGTCACACATTGAGTTCAAAGGTCAAAAATGGCCATAAAAGAGCTTGTCCTGGCCACAACTATGTCATTCATTGTCAGATTTAAAACTTATTCGGCACATTTGTTCATCATCATTGGACGGTGTGTCATGCGCAACAATTACGTCGATATCACCAAGGTCAAGGTTACATATTGCGTTCAAAGGTCAAAAATGGCCATAAAAGAGCTTGTCCGGGCCACAACTATGTCGTTCATTGTCAGATTTTAAAATCATTTGGCACATTTGTTCACCATCATTAGGCGGTGTGTCATTCGAAAGAATTACGTCCTTTTCTCCAAGGTCACGGTCACACTTTGAGTTCAAAGGTAAAATTCGCCATAAATGAGCTTGTCCGGGTCATAACTATGTCGTTCTTTGTTACATTTTAAAATCATTCGGCACATTTGTTCACCATCATTGGACGGTGTGTCATGCAAAAGAATTACGTCGATATCTGCAACGTCAATGTCACATTTTGAGTTCAAAGTTAAAAAATGGCCATTAATACTCTTGTCTGGGCCATAACTATGCCATTCATTCAAAGACTTAAAAATTACTCAGTACATGTGTTCACAATCATTGGACGGTGTGTCATGCGAAAACATTACGTCAAAATCTCCAAGGTCAAGGTCACACTTTGAGTTCAAAGGTCCAAATGGCAATAAATGATCTTGTCCGGGTCATAACTATGTCATTCATTGTGAGATTTTAAAATTACTTGAGACATTTGTTCACAATAATTGGACGGTGTGTCATGCGAAAGAATTTCGTCGATATCTCCAAGGTTCAAGTTCACACTTGGAGTTAAATTTTTTTTAAATTACTATAAATGAGCACGTCCTGGCCATAACTATGTCATTCATGGTGAGACTTTAAAATGACTCTGTACATTTATTTTGTTGACAGTCATTGGACGGCGTGTCATGCGGTAGAATTCAAGAGTTCAAAGGTAAAAATTGTCATAAATGATAATGGCATAATAATTCTTTAAAATCGCCATAAATTAGTTTCTCTCGTTTTGAGAAGACAGCACGCAAAATATTATGTGTCAATGCAGCATGTGGAGATATACGTCACGTCTGTGACAAAGCTCTAGTTCCCTTTGGCGTCAGTTTGTGTGAGTGGTGCTGATGGTTGTAGCGCTTCGTTTAAATGTGATTGCGATATTGATCAGGACCTTGAACTTGTTTCTCCTTGTTCGCCGCTGTTCTTTATCGTTAGCGGATGCTGCTTGCAACGATTATTTGGGTGCAGGAGACCCACTTTGACAATAAGTTTTATCATGTGTCGCATTTTGACGTTTAAGCATAGTATACAAGGTGATACCTTTTAGAATGTATCCAGAAGTGTCGAATCACCGAAAGTCAACCTATTGTTTAACAAGATATTGCAGGTCTTGGGCAGATAGCGTTTGGTTTGTAAAGCGTCCGCGCTTGTTTTTGTCTTTATCGTGTAGATCCGAGAATGTCCGTGTAGATGCCGTGTTTGGCCCGGTTTTTCTGTAGCTCCGTTGTGACTGTCCGGGACAGTCCTTTTGGACGCCGTGTAGGTTACGTGTTGCTGCCAGTTTGGTCAATGTGAATGCCATGTTTTCATAAGGCTGATTATCTTAAAAAGACTATCGACGCTCAAAAATCTTTAAAGGCCATGAATCTGGGACTGCCGTTTCCTTCTGTGCTTCTACGTGACTTGGGCTTAACCGAAACATTAATCGAGTCAAAACAATCAAATATATGTTACTCTAAATGGACATCAGATGGTCGAATGACACCATTGTTAAATCTGTGAACGAAATGAAATGGATAATCTGTACGTATTTTCTTTTGATTTATTTTAGATTGGTATAGTACATTGTTGCAAATAATAACATATGACAAAATTCTTATCAAACAACGACAAAATTTCTAGTTAAATGTTTTGTACATACATATGTTTTTATTTCGATACGAACTAAAGTACCCTGTCTAGTCAAGACATGGTGTTTTGGATTAAGTATATCTCAAAAATGCGTTTGTGTCCAAGTAATTAAACGATATTTTCTATAAAGATTATTGAAAGATCCGTGAATATTGTTATTAACAGTTATTCAAATGTTTGAGTCCAAATTCATCTAATCACGTATACTTTTCTTTTTTATTGTATTCTTTCTAAAGCAAGTGTATATGCTCTCTGAATCTTTTCGAAAAAATAAACTCTGATCAGTTTAAGCATACACATGTAAAAGAACAACAGCAATCCAAATGGGTCAACAAGAAATATCTCAGTAAAATTGACATAGAGGTCCTTTAAGGCCATTTTGGTGAAAATACTAAACGTCGGCTGGCTTTTCACATCTGCGGCATTTAATGAAACCTTATTGTTTTCTTTATGTTTTGAATGAACTATAGAAACCTTGTGATCGCATTATATTTTCACAACTCTTACGTTGTTAATATGTCTGGTAATGTTCAATAGGAGGAAATTAAGGTAAATTAAAAGTCCATAAAGATATTTCCAACTATCAACGCCCATAATCAATTTGATTTGTCGGTTAAGCGTTACGCTAAATGTCAATAAAACATTGTTAATACTTGAAAACGAAAAAGTCAAGATAGATAATTTCGGGAAAAAAAAACTTATTTCCAAGGGGTCTTAGAAGCATTCCGTAAGTGCTCAATATATTACACTGTGTTTGTTGATGTGAACGCGGGAGAATGCCTTCGTAGAGCGCCGCATTGCCTCGCAATGTCGCTTTCTTAGAAATTGTTAAGATGTCAATGAGTAGATTATGGTTTTTATTCTAGACGTGAAATCGGCATGTTATTAACAATACGGTCAGTTGTTTGGTTTTATGATAAGATGAGGAAAACAATCATCAACTTAGATCAGTGCAAACGAGTTATAAATATCATTACGTGGGCGAGTGCTTTTCCACTTTGCAATGTATTTAGTGTATTGTATATCAATTGTTACTTAAAATGTTAACGAACACCTATATACTCATACCAATGTAGTTTTAAGTTGCAAAACGTTTATGATATTGTGTTTATCGATTTTGTTATTAGTTTGAAAGCATACTTTTGGATACTCGATCTTTGTGTAGTAAATGGTATTCCAGCGACGTTTATAGGTCATATATAAAAGTGACAAAAAATGCCTTTAAGACAAACTCTCGGTTTATTTACGTTATACAATAAATGTTATACAAAATATTTGACATACTTTATACAACCAGAAACAGTGTATCAGGTCGTTGTTTATTTAGTAACCTTGTAACAGTAATTTAATCATCAACAATATGAATTTGCTAGATAATTAATAAAAATGGTTTACTGCAGGTGCTTTGATAAGAGAGGACATGTATACTCGGTAAACGTCCTTTTTTCAGAAAAAAAAATTGACATTGCTTAACTCCTTGGAACCAAAGGCGAATTCAAAGGATATATTTAATATATGTCTTGTTTTATAAACAATAATTGACATAAGTTGTGTGGACATTACCGTGCCAACATCAAGACAACATGTACTGATAATATCTTAAGTAAATACAATTACGCAACTCTATAAAAGTATTGTTTAAACAATAACCTAAAAAAAACCTGAATAAGTAAAATACTGAAACATACTTTAAAACAGCCCTTAGTCGTATATAATTTAATATACTCAACATCCAGAAACAAACAAAATAAGAAAAGCCGGGAACTATTGTTCTAACTGACATTTCAGACACAAAACAACATATTTGTCACACAAAATGTCGAACAATTTATAAATACGTAAATACTCACATAAATACATTACACAATGATTATAGTGTTTAAAGTTATGGGTAAGTGCAGTATTAGTTTAACCAATTTTTGTTCACTATTTCACTAAAATATATAAACATCCAACGCTATTAAGGGTGAAAGTAAATATTGTAACCCAAGGACAGTGCTGTCTTCAGAGGCCGAATGCCGGGATGAATATTGCTCTGCGAGTGGGTAACATTAACTATAGAACGAACGACGCCATTGATATTTATTTTATTATACCAAACAAACAGGCTGTGCTTTAAATGACAAACAAGTCGCACGTGCAGATTTAATATTTCAATCAAGCGTTCATTTGCATTGTTTATTTTTTTAATCTTAATAAGTATTGTCTACCAAACGTGATCTTCAATGTTATCTTTTTTTTTCTCCAGTGAGAATTGTAACATATTGCAGTCCAAACGGAATATATGACGTTCGATAGTTTTATCATGAAGCGAATGAAGTACCTTACAGTCAACGTAGTAATACATTAATATTTTTCCGCAATGTTATTGAACCGTTTTGACATTTTGCTAAAAAATATATACATGCCAAATCCATGCATGATAATTTTAATGAAATCCTGAAATATTGTTTTATGACATACTCTTAAACAAATTTGCACTGAAGAAAGGTCGCGCCAGCATAAACTATCGGGCATTATTTTTTGTGAAAATTTTAATAATTCATTCTTAAGTCAATACATATTTCGAAATATTGTTTTATTGTAAAGGTAACAAACTTATGACAATTTATAAGATTAAATATATACCCCCCATGTTCATGTTAGTTAGTAGTTAATTTTCCTTCAATTGCTATTTAAAAAAACACTTACATTACACGGTACAAGAATATTAAAAATTATACTAAATTTCAATTTTATTGCAATTGTAAATATATTAAGTACATTTAAACTGTCGTTTTTCGATGGCACACTTAGTATTGTTCATACAGCACGATGGATACTAACTAGTATTGATCATACAGCACGGCGAATATTATCAAGTATTGTTGAAACAGCACGATGGATATTAACTAGTATTGTTCAAATAGCACGATTGATATTAACTAGTATTGTTCAAATAGCACGATGGATAATAGCTAAAATTGTTAAAAATGACGATGGATATTAACAAGTATTGTTCCAACTGCACGACGGGTATTAACTTGTATTGTTCAAATAGCACGATGAATATTAACTAGAATTGTTCAAATAGCACGATAGATAATAGCTAGCAATGTTAAAAATGACGATGGATATTTACTAGTATTGTACAAACATCACGATTGATATTTACTAGTATTGTTCAAATAGCACGATGGACATTAACTAGTATTGTTCAAATAACACGATGAATAATAGCTAGCATTATTAAAAATGACGATGGATATTAACTAGTATTGTAAAAACAGAACGATGGATATCTACTGGAATAGACAATCCCAGAATCGACCGCCGCCATATTGGCTATCACGTGACCCGCTGATCCTGACGGTACTGAAGAATTTGGCAGATTACAGCGTAATCATAGTGTACAACCGCTTTATTTCAATAAACAGTACTTTATGACTTCGCACAGTAGGATTGAAAACAATTGAAACATGAATCCAAGTGTCATATGTATCACATCGTTAATCAATATAAGTTAAATAAGAACTATACACGATAGATTTATAAAATATGTGTCTCTGCAACAATATTCAGTGACAACACGTATTGTTGAGGGCCGGGTTTGCTTTTTGAGCATACCTTTCAGTAATGCCTTTGTATAAAATTTAATTCATTTCTTTATGGTATAAAATTATTCAATGAAAATTATAAAGGTTATAGAAATATCTAAAGTCCGAAGTAAACGTTGTGATTTTAGCGTAAATAGTGCCAGAGATATTAATGAGCGTAACTTTGAAAGATTTCAGGACGAGGTAGACAATTATTATTGAAAAGTAGATATCTGCCTTTGTTTAAGCCTGTATTATTTCTTATTTAATTAAATGCCGTACTCCTATAGTTCCGGAGGTACTCAATAAGAAACTGTGTAAGATTCAAGACCGAGGCCGACTTTTTTTTAATAGTACATATCTTTGTTTGTCTAAACATTTTCCATTTCGTTATTAATATTTCCCCTGTAAGTGTCATTTTAAAGGTAATATAAACAACTATAGCCAAAATGAAGTTTGAGATTATAAAATTGGTCCATCAATATTTATTAGCGAACCTCTATAAGATTTCAGGTACACGTAGAGGCAAACTTTTTAAATTAAAAGTATGTATCTGGTTTAGGCTAAAACTAAAGTGCTTTCAGCAATTTCTTTTATTTAAAAATCGCTCTCACGCTAATACAAGAATCACTAGACGAATATGAATTTTGTGATTCTAAATGAACAAGTACCGGAGCTTTTCATTTGTAAAACTGTGTAAGATGTCAGGACATGGCATAGTTTTTTTATTGAAAAGGACATATCAGCTTTTGCCTATAACTTTCTTATATTATTATTGAAATAACGTTTAACATTTAATATCAAAGTTTATAATCTGAAATAAACTGTTTTGGGCTGTTCTCAATATTTTCTAAACTGATTTCATTATTTATTAAATTTTCTTAATAACATCTAAATTCACGATAAACATGTTCAACATGAAAAATATGGAACCTTAAATAAACTTCAATAGGTCCAATTGTGTTCTCTAGATTTCCTTAACGTATGTCTTCATTCAATTTTCGTTATAAAGTCTAAATTTAAGATTACATAATAAAAACACGACAAAAATAAGTGATTTTTTTCCGTTTATTATGGATGATTAATTTCAGCAAGATAAAGGTCTTGAAAAAAAAATCAGCGATAAAGGAGCGAACGAATCCGCTCAATTGGAGGCGATGTCCCAAATGTGAATTTAAAGCGTTTATGGGTATGCCCGTGACACCACATGTCTGCACATGTGTAGATACCGTAATTAAGATAACATATCACGTGTCACCTTTAAATAACATGTTTAATAACAATCAAGACCTTATTCTCGCCAGGGACCTATACAAATAGGCCCCTGTTCATGCTGAGTTTTTTTACTCTTAGTTGAATGCAGATGAACCTTATTTCTTCTAATTACGTAATAACTGATATTTAAAAAAAACTATTACGTTATTATCAGATCGATAACATTAACTTTTTAAATCTTCAAATCTATTCGATACAATCGTTTCGCCTTCTTGCTTTCTTCAGGGACCTATACAAACATATATGTCCCTGTTGTTTTCTTCAGTACCGTTTTGGAGGCGCGCGCGAGTATTCAGGGGCGGTAATCCGGGAGTTATCAATTTTTGAGATTGTCTATTTCTCAAACAGCACGATGGATATTTATTTGCATTGTTCACACAGTGTTATAGATATTAACAAGTATTGTTCAAACAGTACGATGGATATTAACTTGTATTGTTCAATCAACACGATGGATATTAACTAGTATTGTTAAAAAAACACGATGGATATTTATACTACATCGATAAAATGCAGGTGCGCGACGTTGATTTGAAGAAATATTCGTTTTAATAAGAGCGCATTTCTCTTAAGCTTGATACGTGTTATTATGATGATAAATACAATATAAGCAGACACATGTTAAGCAATAACATGAATTATCCAAAGCAAGCCATGGTCTGGCTTTTAATATGATTAACTTGATAGTTTGTATGTTTTATAAGTATAACTTTTTTATTGAAAAATTAGCATTTTCTCAACTTAAAAATGACACGATTTACTTTCTTGAAAAAAATGAGGCGTTAAAATAACATGAAAAAAATGGTATTGTATGCATCAAATATGAATGAAGATACATGATTAGTTAGAAAGTACATCTAACATTGTGCATAAATATCAGAATTGTACATACAATAATGCAAAACAATGGCCATGCAGCAGTTTTAAATCAAAGCAAACACATTTGATACTTAAGATCTCACATCCACTTAATTACTCAGACGATAATGCACTTTCCTGAACGGTTATTGCTAGTAACAAATCAATTATCACTTCTTCTGGATCGCATATGACCTCGATACATTAGTGGTTAATATCTATTATTTCGGTTTATGACGTTGAATTATTTGTAATTAACAGTGGACTGATATTAAACAACTGGGAAACCCCGAAATTAATACTCCATGACCCATTATAATCTAACAAGTTTCGTCTAAGATTCTTCCGCCTTTTTGTGAGAAACCAAATGACCCAGTTTACATATATGAAATTTTCTAGTTATGGACGGACAAACTGAGGAACACATAAATAGACAAAGCAATCGAACGACAGAACTATGAGAAACATATAGCTTAAGTTGTATAACAAGTTTCTTGATAATATACTCGGGATGGTTTGTACTATTACACGTTTAAGATTTGTTCTATATCGGGTAGCAGCTGACCTGACCTTTAACTTCTGGAAAAAACAAAAAAGGGTCATGCATTATCCGCATATTAACCGTTCTACTTAACTCAATTTCCAAGTACCTTAATGTCGCTTTTAGAAACTATAGTACCACTGTTTTTTTATTGATGAACTTATCGAAGAACGGAGGGTAAACCTACAGTCCATTCAAATATAAAGGAGCATTATATATATTTGTTTAACTACATTTCGTTAGCCGCATAAAATCTGCGTGCGCGGAAAATCTTAAATCCCTGATACAGCAACAAAGAAATTCGAACAGACATTAGGGTTTAGTTGCACAGCCTATAAGACGATTTTTTTTTCGTTTCATGTTAGCTTTGCCTGACATGCTGTTAACTATTTGTAAAGAAGTTTAGATTTCTATCCACGTATTATAAATGTTCATTATCCACTATTATTTAGACAAAAAAGCATACTATAACTACATAATTTCTTCTTTATTTCTTTGTTATATATATTTTTGATATGAATGAATAACACTCACAGCAATATTTGTCTTTCTTTATGAAAACAAAAACGCCAGATATTTTACAGAATATACTACAACCTTGTTCGATTTAACGATTCACACATAATTAGAACTATTTGATTCCTTCTAATACTTATACATCTATCATATTTTGCTATTGTATATTCTGTTTTACTTTCCGATTCAGCGCGCTTTAACCGTATATTTTGAATCAAGCCACTTGTATTATTATTTTATAATATATTATTATATAATATAAATAAACCTATCGATATTTTTCCAGATGATTAGGATGACTATTTAAACAAAAAACAACATTGTATGTAGAACGATCAAGCTCTGTATCCCACTATTTAAGAGGATATAGTAGATACATATGTTTATAACTGAGGGTAAACTAGCACCCATTAGCCAGGGCGAATGAAGTTGAAATTGCCGACGCTGAAGAATGATGTTTAAATAACGTCAATAGTCTTACACTGAGGTATTCTGATATTATGCCGCACTTAAAATGTTACTTTTAATATCGAGACATAGGATCAAAAGCATTTACAGAAAGCACTTTAAGTACATGTTCCTAAGTCATTGATTTTAAAAATACTTTGAAAATATACCTTATCACTTCGTGAATATTGCGTCAAGATTTTCGATAAACAACACTTTTACGTAATTAATGTTCATGCATACTTGCACTTCAAATTAAACAATTTCGTTTTTATGTCTTCTATTTGTTGTAAGCTGGCTACAAAAAAATATAAATATTTTTAAGCTTCTATCCGGTGTCATAGAGCTGACATTCACTACTCTTTTTTAAATTGCACTCCTCTTTTTTCCTCTTGCAGATTCGGCAATAACGCCTGTCATTAAAAATGAGAAGCTGGTTATTATTTCGCTTTTGCCATTTTGTTCGATATTGTTGGAAATGTATTGTTTATGAAAGATTGTGTTCGTATACATAGAAAAATAAAGTCCAAGGTAAAAAATAACTCATATATTTTAGTTCTTTGTCAACTGTCTAGAACGTTTAGATGGCGTATAATTAAGGCCGAATCGAAAGCGGAAACATGGGACCATTAGTGGTAAAGTAATGATTCACTGGGTTAAAGACATGTGTCACTTCGAATTAGTCCAGATATAGCCTGATACATAACACTGTTTGTTTGCCATGCGTTGGCATAGGATTACTCTCATTTGAATATATTTCAATTATGTACATCCAGCTAAAATAATCGGAGCCAGTAGCATAAGTTAGATGAATATTTGATACTTATAAGGAATTGAAGACCACCCAATAGCTCATTTAGATTGTCTATAGTTGCTAGGTATGGAGCTCTTATCAGATGCTTCTCTTAGTATTATAGTTATTGAAGAATTGTGTTATTCTTCTTTCAGAAGTGCTAATGCGCTACAGTTTTTTTAATTATTTTAATTATGAATTATCATTTGCGTCACGCGTCATGAGCTCAGAAGTTTTCTATATAAACCGAATCTTAAAACAACACATTAGTATTTAATAAAGTCCGATATATGAAATTAATCATTTCGAAAAATAAAATGCTAATCAAAATAGAGCAGTTAATAATGAACATATGACCACTTTTCGAACACGTTATAAATTGAAATATACTTAATATCAAGACTGCATACTGGTGGATTTTGGCTATAGCAAGCAGCGATGTAAATGATATTACCGAGCGAGGTAAGCGTGTCTGATTTGGCATTATATCACCTAACAAAACAAGTAATACTATAAACCGAGTCGTTTTCCTGATCGGTTTCTGAAACGAGATTTTATTGTATATTAATGCTTCACACAAAACATATTTAGTCGTTTATCAGATTACGCCATATCATTTAATGTGTAAGTTTCAATCCTTATCATTCCTACACATGCTTTAATCTTTAGTATTCCCAGTTGTTTCGTTCATTTTAACCAATACATTGCTTTTTTTAAATAAATTTTCATGGCAATTTTGTGTAGAAATAATTTAATGTTCTACATTTGGGAACATTGTTATCTGTGTTTTATATCATAAATAAATATCATTTTCATAAGCTTGCCAGAGAGCTCTAACATGTCTATCTTTTTCACTACAACTTTACAATACATTTAAATAAGCGAGATACGTATTTCTTGTGGTTTTAATTTAGCTGTTTGTCCACATATATTATAAAGTCCAGGAATACACTTATATACACTTGGGGACTTCACGTTTTTGAAAATTGACAAAATAAAAAAAAAATCAGATTTGCAAATTTTCGTTGTAGTTATGATTTTATATCCATGACTAATAATAACATAAATTTACGAAAACAATTCAGATTTAGGTTCGGACAACCGTTTAACCTTAAAATAATAATTTTGCTTTCACTGTTTTAAGTCATAAAACTTAAAGGTAATTCGTGTCTTCTTTCTTCGGATGCATACTTATTGTCTAGAATTTCTTTACTACACGAGTTCAGAAAGCTTGTCGATAAGTAGTGTTTTAGCTGAGACTTGTATATACTTGTGACACCTTGTAGATTGTATTCAGGATTGACGAATCACCGAAAATAAACCTATTATTTAACAAGTTATTGCCGGTCTTGGGCAGATAGCGTTTGGTATGTAAAGCCTCCGCGTTTGTTTGTGTCTTTATCGTCTAGATCCGAGATTGTCCGTGTAGATGCCGTGTTCGGCCCGGTTTTTCTGTAGCTCAGTTGTGACTGTCCGGGACAGTCCTTTTGTGCGCCGTGTTGGTTACGTGTTGCTGCCAGGTTGGTCAATGTGAATGCCATGTTGTAATTAGGCTGATTGTCAAAACAAGGCCATCGGCGCTAAAAAATCTTTAAAGGCCAGAATCGTCAAGACGATCTGGGACTGCCGTTTCCATTCGTGCTTATATGTGACTTGGGCTTAACCGAAATATAAATCGATTCAAAACAATTAAAAATATGTTACTCTAAATGGGCATCAGGTAGTCGAACGAAACCACTGGTGAATCTTTAAACGAATTGAATAATCAGTACGTATTCTCTTTAGATTTTTTTCATTCTTTACGTTTATAATTTTCACAGGTCCGTTATTTTGAATAATGCACTGTAAAGATGCGCGCGCATCTAGTCAGCGGGCGCTATTTAAGAAATAGAAAACCTCACTGAGGGTCCTATGGCAGAATAGTGACCAGCCAGGCAGCCCCAAATAGTATGTACAGGTCCCTTATTTTGAATAATGCCTTGTAAAGATGCGTGCGCATCTAGTCAGCGGGCGCTATAACGAAATAGCGCCCGCTGACTAGATGCGCACGCATCTAATAGTGCCCGTTAGAATGTTAGTTATTTGTAACATTTGTGCAAGTTTTACAAAGCAAAGATTTATATATATATATACTTAGGGTAAACGCACGATTCGTTTGGCAGGTCATGAGTGTGTGTTTTTTTTTTTAATTATTAATCAAAACTTAAAAAATACAAAAAATAAATGCTATATTTGAGATCAATATTTTGCAACATGTTGTCTGTGATATAAGCATTTATCTTTATTTTAAATGTACCTCAATATGTGAAATGCTTTACAATTAAAATGAATTTTTTATAAAGAAGCGATTTTTTACGTGTCCAATTTCGCAGGGAGACAACTCGCGCACAACAATAATACGGTACGTATTATTTATATTAACTGATAAATATTGATGGAATTTATATCGTGTTATATGTTTATGCACAAAAATGTTCAGTATTATATAAGAAATAGAAAACCTCACTTCAGGCCCAATGGCAGAATAGTGACAAGCCAGGTAGCCCCAAATAGTATATGGACCTCAGAGTTCGGCTTCAGTCCATATTCTATTTGGGGCTGCCTTGCTGGTCACTATTCTGCCAAAGGGCCTGAAGTGAGGTTTTCTGCTTCTTAGTTGGTATAGTTCATTTTTGCAAATAATAAAATATGATAACACACCTATCAAACAACGACAATATTTATAGTTAAATGTTTTGAACACACATATGTACTTATTCCGATACGAACTTAAGTACCAGGTCTATTTAAGACATGTTTTTTTTAACTTTGTATATCGCAAAAACAGCTTTTGTGATTAAACGATATTTTCTATAAAGATTATTGAAAGATGCGTAAATTACGTTATTAACAGTTATTCAAATGTGCGAGTCCACATTCATCAAATCACGTGTACAATCATTTTTTATTGTCTTATTAAAAGCAAGTTTATATGCCCTCTATATCTTTTCGAAAAAATAAACTCAAGTTAGTTTAAGCCTACAGATGCAAAAAAGCAATTGAAATGGATCAAAAAGCAATATCAAAGTAAGAAGGACAAAGAGGTCCTTTTATGCCAGTTGATGAAAATAGTAAACGTGGGCTGACTTAACACGTCTGCGGCATTTAATGAAACCTTATTACTTTCGTTATAATTTTAATGAACTATACGAACTTTGTGATCGCATTATATTTTCACAACGCGTACGTTGTTAATATGTCTGGTAATATAAATGTTCCATATGAGGAAATTAAGCTAAATGAAAACTCCATATAGTTATTTCCAACTATCAACGCCCATAATCAATTTCATTTGTCGTTTAAGCGTTTCGCTAAATGTTAATAAAACATTGTTAATACCTAATCACGAAAAAGTCAAGATGAGTAATTCAGGGACAAATCACACTCATTACCAAGGTTTCTAAGAAGCATTCCGTAAGTGCTCAATATATATACTTGCTTTGTTATTGTGAACGCGGAAGAATGCCTTCTCAGAGCGCCGGCCGCATTGCCTCGCAATATCGCTTTCTTAGAAAGTGTTAAGATTTCAATTTGTGCATTATGGTCGTTATTCTAGACCTGAAATTGGCAGTTAATTAACGATAATGACAGTTGTTTGGTTTTATGATAAGATGATGAAAACAATCATCAACTTAGAGCAGTGCAAACGAGTTATAATTATCATTACATGATCGAGTGCCATTCCACTTTTAAAACGTATTTAGTGTATTGTATTGCCATCGTTCCTTAAAATGTTTACAAACAACTATATGCTCATACCAATGAAGTTATTAATTGCAAAACGTTAACGATGTTGTGATTATTGATTTCGTTATTAGTTTGAAAGCATATTTTTGGAAACTCGAGCTTTGTGTGGTAAATGATATTCCAGAGATGACTATACGTAATATGTAAAAGTGACAAAAATATTTCTTTAAGACATACTGGGGGTTTATTAACGTTATACAATAAATGTTATACAATATGGTTGACATACTGTATACGACCAGCGACAATGTATCTTTACGGTGTATCTCTAGTAACCTTTAACTGTAATATGATCTTCAACAATATGTTTTCTGCGAGATGAATTATTAACAATGGTTTACTGCAGGTGCTTTGGTAGGAATTGATATTTATAGTCGGTAAACGTCTTTCTGCAAGAACAAGTTTGACATTGCTTAACGCCTTGGAATCAAATGCGATTTCAAATAAAACATTTAATCTATGTCTTGTTTTATAAAGAATTTGTGACAACAAGTTATTTGGACATTACCATACCAACATTTAGACAACATGTTCTGATAATATGTTAAGTAAATACAATTACACAATTTTATAAAATTACTGTTTAGCAATAACCTCAAAAAATGAATAAGGTAAAGAATTAAGTTAAAATAGCCCTTTGTCGTATATAATTTAATTACTAAACATCCAGACACAAAAAAGGAAAGCCGGGAACTATTGTTCTAAGTGACATTTCAGACACAAAACAACATATTAATCACACAAAATGTCGGACAATTTATAAATACGTATATACTCACATAAATACATTACATAATGCTTATATTGTTTACAGTTATGGGTCAATGCAGTATTAGTTTAACCATTTTTTGTTCACATTTTAATTAACATATATAAACATCGATTGCTATTAAGGGTAAAGGAAATATTGTAATGTCTTCAGAGGCCGAATGCCGGGATGAATATTGCTCTGCGAGGGGGTAATATGAACTATAGAACGAAAGACGCCCATGATATTAATTGTATTATACCAAGCAAACAGGTTGTGCTCTAAATGACAAACAAGTCGTACTTGCAGATTTAATATTTGAATCAAGCGTTCACTTGAATTGTTTATTTTTTAATCTTTAATAAGCGTCTTCCGAATGTGAGCTTCAATGGAAATATCGAAATTATATTTTTTCCTCCAGTTATAATTGTTACAAATTGCAGTCCAAACGGAATACATAACGTTCGTTAGTTTTATCATGAAGCGTAGTTAGAACATTAATATTTTTCAGCATTGGCATTGAACCGTTTTGACATTTTGCTAAAAAATGTATACATGCCAAATCCATGCATGATTATTTCACTTAAATCATATATTGTTTTATGACATACTCTTAAACATATTTTCACTGAAGAAGTGGGTCGCGCCAGCAAAAACTATCAGGCATTCTTGTTTGTGTAAATTTTAATAATAAAATTCAAACTCAGTACATATTTCGAAATATCGTTTTATTGTAAAGGTAACAAACCGATAACAAATTATAAGATTAAATATATACCCCACATGTTCATGTTAGTCAGTATTTAATTATCCATAAATTCCTTTTTTAAACTTGCATTTCATAGTACTAGATATATTTAAAAAAGAACTAAATTTCAAGTTTATTGTAAATGTAAATATATTGAATACATTTAAATAGTCGTTTTTCGATGGCACACTTACTAGTGTTCATACGTCACGATGGATATTAACTAGTATTGTTCAAATAGAACGATGGATTATAGCTAGAATTCTTAAAAATGACGATGGATATTAACTAGTATTGTTCAAAGATCACGATTTTTATTTACTAGTATTGTCCAAACAGTACGATGGCTATTCATTGCGTAACCAATTTAGATCGGGTATTATTAGCAACTTACCTATGTTTAACACAATTGTAGAGGATTTAGATTGTACAAGCTGTGACTCTATAAATAGTGCGTTAAATAAATTCACTGATGTTATAAGTAATGTTGCTGATCCTTTATTTTGCAAAGATTATGTAATAACCAATACATCAACATTTGAACAGTGTAGCGCTGTAAGGCATGCTGATTGGTTCGATGTGGAATGTAAAATTGCACACGGTCACTATGTTTCCCTGTTAAAACAATTTAACTGTAATAAGTCGGAAGACAATAGACTTCAATTGTTGCGATGTAAAAAGGAGTACAAACAAATTATCAATAGAAAGAAAAAATGCTTTTTGAGAAATAAGGCCAATGAGATTAAACGTTTAAAAAATCGTAGACCAAAAGAATTTTGAAAATACTTTAAATCAATTAATCAAACTAAAAATCACAATATCCCTTTGGAAGACTTTCAACATTTTTTCTCTGATATTAGTCATGGTTTGTTTGATTGTGTTAATGATGAGGCTGAACATTTTTGTAGTACTCATAATTTCAATTTGCCAAACTCACGTTTCCCCGAACTAGATCAGCCATTTACCGTTGATGAGATTAAATTGTCTGTAAAACGATTGAAACGCAACAAAGCATATGGAAGTGACTATATTTTAAACGAATATTTGATTGAATGTATTGATATTTTAGCGTTGCATATATGTGATTTGTTTAATGCTGTGTTGAACTCTGGTCATTTCCCCGAGAAATGGACGGAAGGTATTATAATCCCTTTACATAAGAAAGGTGATAAATCTGATGTGAACAATTATAGAGGGATTACTCTTCTAAGTTGTTTATCTAAGCTATTTACCTCAGTTGTTAACAATAGATTAGAAACTTTTTGTAGTAAATTTAATATAATTTCGGACGCCCAATTCGGATTCAGAAAAGGGCGCTCAACAATTGACGCTATATACATTCTCATGTCCCTGGTTCAAAAATATATAAATGAAAATAAAAGACTTTATGTAATATACGTTGACATGATGAAATGTTTTGATTCTGTTTACCGTAATGCATTATGGCTGAAAATATACAAGGCCGGCATAGAAGGTAAATTGCTTAGAATAATAAAAAGTATGTATGAAAATGTTAAATCATGTGTTAAGCATTGTTCATCATACTCAGACTATTTTAACTACGCTGTAGGATAACGGCAAGGTGAAGTTATGTCCCCTTTGTTGTTTTCCTTATTTGTAGAAGACTTAGAATTGTTTTTACAGAATGACGTCTCTTCCGGCCTAAGTATTGATGACATTGTATTGATTTTGTTACTTTTCGCAGATGATATGGCTATAATTGGTAAATCGCCCGTCGAAGTGCAGAAACACTTGGATCTTGTTTCAAATTATTGTAAATGCTGGGGATTAAAGGTTAATACCGATAAAACTAAAATTATGGTGTTTCGCAAACGGGGTAGATTATTGCCATCTGAAACATGGACATTTGAAGGTCAGCAAATAGAAGTAGTGAATGATTTTAATTATTTGGGAACTGTTTTTAATTACACTGGAAATTTTAATTTAAATCAAGAATATTTATGTGGAAAAGCACTTAAAGCTATGGATATTTTATTTAACAAATGTAAAGAGTTTGACTTAAAACCAAAAACACAATTCCAGCTATTCGATTCCTTTGTTGGATCCATACTGAATTACGCATGTGAGATATGGGGTAAAGCAAAATCCATGGAATTTGAAAGGATACACTTAAAGTTTTGTAAAAGATTGTTAAACGTTAAGCAAACTGTATGTAATGCTGTAGTGTACGGCGAGTTAGGAAGATACCCACTATTTATCCATAGATATGTTAAAATGGTTAAATATTGGTTTAAACTTATTGAAACTGATAACATAATTTTAAAATCGATTTATATACAAGCATTAAATGATTGTCAAAATGGTCGTTCTAATTGGGTATCTAATGTTAAACTATTGTTGGACACTTACGGTTTTTCATACGTGTTTAATAATCCAAGCTCCGTCGATGTTAAAATAGTTATACCACAGTTTAAAACTGTTGTCATTGATACTTATAAACAAGAGTGGTTTCGATCCATTGAAAATAGCTCTGTTTTAGATATGTACCGTGTGTTTAAGTCAACATTTGTATACGAAAATTATTTAGATTTATTACCTAAATCACTAAGACACTATGTCGCAAAGCTTCGATCTTCCAGCCTACCACTGAGAATTCAAACTGGAAGATATGCTGGTCAAAATATACCACGAAATGAACGTTTTTGCCTTTGTTGTAACGAATTAGATATTGAAGATGAGTACAATTTTGTCTGTAAATGTCCATTATACGTTGATATTAGAAAAAACTATTTAAAGAAATGTTATTACAATAGGCCTTCTGTTTACAAATTCCACCAGTTGCTGAATACAACGAATAAATTTGAACTTATTAAGTTAGCCAAATTTGTAAAAGAAGCTCTGATTTTAAGAAATAATATTACTAATGTTGTTAATTAATTTATATAGCAATCCTCCATATATTACCTTGCCTTTTCGTAACCGTATGCGATGCTGATTATGTTATTGTTACTACTATGTTTATCTCTGTAACTTTTCTTAAACGTAAACGATGCTCCTTATGTTTATATTATTACTATGTTTATCTCTGTGACATAATTGTATGTGAAATATCTAGTGTTTAGACGATGTACACTGTGCAAGTCTGAATAAATATTTGTCTTGTCTTGTCTTGTCTTGCTATTAACTAGTATTGTTCGAATATCACGATTGGTATGTACTAGTATTGTTCAAGCAGCACGATGGATATTAACTAGTATTGTTCAAACAAAACGATGGATATTAACTAGTATTGTTCAAACAAAACGATGGATATTAACTAGTATTGTATACAAAAACACGATTGATATTTACACTACAGCGATACAATGTAGGTGCACGACAATAAAGTATTACTTTTAAATTGAAAAATGAGCATTTTCTCAAATTAAACATTACATTACACATTTTCTTGAAAAAATTAGGTTTTCAAATAACATGAAAAATTGGTATTGTATGCATCATATATTAATGGAGATGCATGATTAGTTAGAAAGTACATCTTACAGTGTGCATCAATATCAGCATCGTGCATATTCTATAACCTTATTTTATAAACCATGAGTGACAAACATTAAGACAATGCCAGTTCGCTTAATAAATTTTCAACAAAATAGTAAAATGACCCAATCGTTTTATTAGGAAACCATTGACAATATATAACACTATAAATGCGTGTAGCCCAAACGTGTTATAAATATGGACAACATATTTCTTTACCATACGCCGCATAAAATCTTCGTGCGCGGAAAATCTTAAATCCCTGACACAGCAACAAGGATATTCAAACAGACATTCCTTGTTTAGATGCACAGCCTATAAGACGATTTTTTTTTTCGTTTTATGTCAACTTTACATGGTATGCTGTTAACTATTTGTAAAGTATATTAGATTTCTTCCCACGTATTATGATTTTGTATTATCCACTTTTAATATTTAACACTAATGCGTATGTATCATCGTTAGGGACATGAAGCATATTATTTAGAAAAAAATCATATTATAAGTACATAATACCCTCTGTATGTCTACGTAATAAATTTTTTCAACAATTACGCCTGTCATTAAAAATTAAGAAGCTGGTTATTCTTTCGCTTGTGCCATGGTTCGATATTTATGGACATGTGTTGTTTATGAAATATGTTGTGATTATTCATAGACATATTAAGTCCAACGTAAAGAGAACGCATATATTTTCGTTTAGACGGCGTATAATTAAGGCCGAATCGAAAGCGGGAACATGGGACCATTAACCGCAAAGGCAAAGTAATGATTTGCTGGGTTAAAGACATGTGTCACTTCGAATTAGTCCAGATATAGCCTGATACATAACATTGGTTGTTTGCCATGCGTTGGCATAGGATTACTCGCATTTGAATATATTTCAATAATTTAGTCCAGCTAAAATAATCGGAGCCAGTAGCAAAAGATGAATATTTGATACTTATAAGGAATTGAAGACCACCCAATAGCTCATTTAGATTGTCTATAGTTGCTAAGTATGGAACTCTTATCAGATGCTTCTCTTAGTGTTATAGTTATTGAAGAGTTGTGTCATTTCCTCTTTCAGAAGTGGTAATGCACTACAGTGATGTATTTTTTTAATTATCTTAATTATGAATCATCATTTGCGTCATGCGCTCAGAGGTTTTCTATATGAACCGAATCTTTAAAAAAAAAAAAACATTAGTATTAAATAGAGTCCGATATATGAAATAAATCAATTCGAAAAATACTATGCTTATTAAAATAGAGCAGTTAATAATGTAAATATAACCACTTTTCGAACACGTGATCAATTTAAAAATACTTAACATCAAGACTGCATACTGGTGGATTTGGGGTATAGCAATCAGCGATGTAAATGATTTTACCGAGCAAGTTAAGCGTGTCTGATTTGGCATTATATCACCTAACAAAACAAATAATACAATAAACCGAGTTGTTTTCCTGATCGGTTTCTGAAACGAGATTTTATTGTATTTTGATGCTTCACACCAAACATATTACATGTAAGTCGTTGATCAGATAACGCCATATCATTATCAAGTGTAAGTTTCAATCCTTATCATTCATATACATGCTTTAATCTAAGCATTTCCCAGTTGTTTCGTTCATTTAAACCAAAACATTGCTCCGACGGATTTTTTAAATACATTTCCATAGCAACTTTTGTGTAGAAATAATTTAATGTTATATCTTTGGGAACATTGTTATCGGTGTTTTATATCTTAAATGAATATCATTTTCAAAAGCTTGCCAGAAAACTATAACATGTATATCTTTTACACCTCAGCTATACAATACATCTAAATAAGCGAGATATTTATAGATGTGCAGTTAATTTAGCTGTTAATCCACTTATATAATACAGCTCAGGAATATACATATAGACACGTGGGGACTTCACGCTTTGGTAAATTGACAAAATTGAAAAAAAATGTTTCAGATTCGCAAATTATAGTTGTATGGATGATTTTATATCCATGACTAGTAATAACATAATTTTACGAAAACAATTCAGATTAAACTTCGGACAACAGTTTAACCTTAAAATGAATTATTTTGGTTTCACTGTTTTAATTACAAGTGTATTATTTTTGTTATCGGATGTATTTAATACATTTTAATTTAACAGTCATGACCACGGAATACGTATGCTTGTTTTGCAGCTGCTATTTTTCGTTGGTTATATAAACTTATAAACCTCATGATAAATATTAAGAAACAATTTATGCACGTCCATTGAGTCACAAAACTTAAAAGTCATGCTTTTTTTTCTTCTTATGCATAATAATTGTCTAGAATTTCATTACTACACGAGTTCGGAAAGCTTGTCGATAAGTAGTGTTTTAGCCGATACTTGTATATATATATATATATACATATATATATATTTATATATATATATATATATATATATATATATATATATATATATATATATATATATATATATATATATATATATATATATATATATATATATATATATATATATATATTGAACATATAAGATATACATGATGCATGCAAGATGAACCTATAGAACCCTCCAATCCTCTTACAATTAACTTACACTCATTTGATGCGTTATACGGTCACATTGTTCCTAATTTCAAACTTTGCGATTTAATGGGTATGTATTGTATATCTAGTTATGAGATGATAGGTTTCATATTTTAGCTCTGGGTCTAGGAGAACTAGTTTAAAAGAATATTTATCGACAGGTATATCAATAACAAAATATCTAAAATACCCAGAGTATTGCGCCGGATAGTTTCTTTAATATTATAGCAGTTTATTGTAAAATGCAGGACGTTAACGGAAATTGTATGATTTAATGCTAAGTTAAACGATCGATATTGTGATTTTCAAGAGCAATAGTCAACAATAGCAAACAAAGAAAGCTAATCTAAACTAATTGAAAATATTCGGATGTTTTTGCATCCGTATGAACATCATGCTTGAAAACAAAAAACATTACATTGTTCCTAAATATAAATAATAATGCATTTAAGAAGATGGCTTTTCATTTTCCAGTATGCAGATGGAATACTAAAAGTAATTTCAACACCGCTCAATTATTATAAATTGAAAACGAATTTAATCTATTCGTAGCTTTCTGCCCTCCCAGTGCTTCTAAATGTATTCTATAACGGTTCTCATAATGCCTCCAGCTTCGATTTATATTTGGTTTGAAATTTAATGTAGCAGAATGTAACATCATAAATCATACGAAATTTCGCTTGTCATAACATCATTTGAAATGTCTGCGTTGATGCCTGCTTGGCGAGTCGAAGCGTCGGATAACTTAATGTACGAGAAGAACAGATCCCGTAAGTTATTGTGTTGATAACGCAATTTTAGTTGATGGCTGTTACAATTAAATGTATTGAACAATATTTTGTGCCTATGTGTGCCTAACAGTATGCTCATAAACGAAACTGTAATGTCCTTGATCAATCTTTTTTAATTTTGGTAAAAAGTTGGATCGTATTCAACGTTATATTAGTGAATTGACTATGATAAATTTCTGTAAAGTAACAATACGGATTCACCTATAATCAAACCAATGATCAAAGCAAGACACATGGATCACGAATGAATTATAGTTCAACTATTTTATTCAAACTGGTCAACAGTGATAGTATCATACATGCCATAAATTGGTCGTTTGCTTATTTTCCAATTTATTACAACATTTAAAAGTGGTGTGTATGTCCCAAGTACTAGGTCGGCATAAACACTGATTTAAGTGACATTACTACTCAAAATCAACGAACATTTCGTACAATATTTCATAAAATAAACTTAACCAATTAAAAATCAATGTTCCTTATGACGATTGCCGAAATTTTAACGCTAGATGTGGTCTGGTAAAAAAGATGTTAGATACAAAATGCTCGTTGTTTTTTTTCATTTTAATTTCCCGCAACGATATCTATTTATACGACACATGAAAACTAATATGGTGTTCGTGTATCGTATGAATATATATATTCGCGGGAAATTAAAATGGAATTAATTGTGTCACAAATAAATAAATACGAGCATTTTGTATCTACAAAAATCTATGTAATCATACCACATCTAGCATTGAAATTGTGGTTATTGCTATAAGGAACACTGATTGTTTAGGTGTTAACTTTATTTTACGAAATACTTTACGAAATGTTCGTTGATTTTGAGCGTTAAAGAGACTTTAAGCCTTTTAGTAATATGTTAAAACATCAACCTGAATACAGTTTAATCTTATATGAGCCTGAAGTCTCATGTCAGAAACACACTTTAGACTAATGCAATTTATTAATCGAATATGAGACAACTTAACAAACTGCAATAAATGGTTACCAATATATTCTGTTCAACGTTTAGGTATTTTTTAAATTACAAAAATAAACTCGGTATATTGTGCAAACTGCAGTCATAAATTCCGATTGAGTGGGAATCAACTAAAGAATAAAAAAGCGATGTTTCAGGTGGTGTGGTAGACAATGGCAAAATAATAATAATACATCTATGTAAAATAATGCTTGATAGTATTTAGATTGTATATGCAATTATATAGCAAGCACTTTTTCTGATGAATTTGTGTTTAGAGCAGACCTTAGAAAATAATCAACAACATTTCAAATCGTATTATTCATAAATTGAAATTTGAATACATGTTTATTCCTATTAATATATGTGCAAATGTTATAGAGCGACAGAAGGTGTATTAATAACAAAAGTGAAAACATTTACGTCATTTAAGAGCTCAGTGTAGCTCTTATTTACTCCTTAATTAGGCCTAACGTTTCGCATAAGTTGCAATTTACTTCATTTCTGTTAAGTACTCAGTATTGCTCTTACTTTCAGCTTGACTAGACTGAACGTTTCCAATTCGGTATTTTTCTTCGCGAGTTCAAGCGATGCTTTGAAGGACTTTGAAGAGTTTCGCCCGGTGAATAACCCTTAACAAATGGCAAATTTAAATGACCTTTCGTAATCAACACTAAATAGGACATTTAAAAATTATCTAAAACCTGTGTCCTGCGATGAGCAGTATTTTTTTAATTGTTTTAATTAAGCCTTGACGAAAATTGTTTCAATTGAAATATGCTTTATCAAATAGTAACAACGAATTTTGAACGCGGTCACAATACAATTCGTTGAGAAAGCAGCAGCTAGGATATATTTGATACAAATATGCAAGTCGAAGATATTGTTACCACTTAAACCATCAACGACCAAATAAATGAAAACCGGTGCAATAAACATAATATTTTGAATTTCATATCGCACATATTATGTATGAGATACATAACACATGCTCGTGGAAATGATAAAACACGACGTAAACATACAATACAATATACATTAAAAACCGTCAATACATAGTTTAACACTGTCATTTGTATTTTAGTTAAAACTGAAACGGTTTACTCCAACGACAACTTTGAAAATTTATGCAAATTTAAAGTCTCTATAAAGGTGAAGATTTTGTTCATATTTTATTAATAAAGGTTATCAAAAAACAATATATATATATGCTATTGGACATAATAATAAAAAAATGAGCAATACAACTTGTTTTGAGCTCAAAATAAAGTGCCCTCCAAATAAATTGTGTTTACAAACAATCAGTTTATTTACATTGCTATTTACTCGCGAAAGAGAAAGTGAAAGTGACTCAGGTCACCAAAAATATAACGATGACTTTTAACGTTTTCCGGTATCACTCACAAAGTAGGTCTTTTCTAAATGGTTAAAACGTTTGTAGTGATCTTATAAGTTACTTTCTGCTGGTAAAAAGTTGTTAAAATAGAATTAAAATTGAATTGTCTTTCGGCTATTTTTGGCATATGTCAACGCTCTGAGGCTACACATCACGTTAATTGCAAAAATGTAAACATTTCTTTTTAATTATGAAACGGGTTTATCTTCCATAATTCTTGACAACGTTGTACCTAAGCTGTTTTATTAGCAGTTTTTATGCAAGAGTAACTGAAATCCGGTAAAAATTAGACCAGTTCATATGCATAATAATCGGATTTGTGACCTTTATAGAGCCTTTAATTTATAATAAATGTGTATCTTATGGGCATTAACCTAAACTTCTTCTACATTTTGTGTGCGATTACTAATGCTGCATTAGCAGTCATTCAGATAAGTTGGAAGTTTGATGTGTTTGTATTTATTTTATGTTGTCCTTCCGCGTCTGCATTATGTGAGGAGCCGGAGTGTGTCATAGAACTCGTACCCAATACTTTTCTAAGCTCGAATTTTGAATTATAACTGCCATTTCCCGCTACGTGTTTTTAGTAACGATATTTATATAATGTTTAGCTTATACTTGTGCTATGGGGGAAGTCGGAGTATCCGCATAAAACCGCACCTGTCCGGTAATGCGGACAACAAAAGAAACTCACATGATATTCGTGGGATGGAACCATTCCGGACAGATGGTGTATCCGCCATCTCATTAAAACGCCATCATGTCATAAATATTGGTTGATATCGGCCACATCGTTCTTGGGAAATGGCGGTTCTGAAGTGCAAAAGTCTGAGTGTGACAACATAGTTATACGCTCTGAGTTTAAATCTGTGTCTGATGTAAGACGATTGTATTCGTACAACCTTTTAGCCAACCGAAACCTCAATTTTTATTGGTTTGAAGAGAACGCAAATTTTACTAAGATTCTTAAGGCAGATTATTGAACAATCAGTTTGCATGAAAAGTTAATAAAATTGTAAATACAATTTTAACGTTTCTCAATGTTATTGTTAGAATTTCATTGAGATGATTTCCGGTTGATTAGTATTAACAATAGAAACATGTGTTGTCCTTAAGCCGGTTTCAACTCCAACGTTATGCTTTCAGTTGACCTCTCGCACAGGACTTATAAAACCAACGACGTATAAACACGCATCATGTTTTTGAACCTTGGACGTTTACAATGAATCAGGTTATCAATCATTGATTTTAAATGAATTTAAAACTTCCACACAAATGTGCATTTCTTGATACTTAATTGATTAACATTTCGTTCAATTACAATATATATTCTTCAGTTTGCTTCAACGGATGAAAGCGATGGCATGTGATAAATGATCTATCAGTTTTGAGTTATTTACTACAAAAAAGCCAGCAGTTGTATGCTACACATTCTCTGAGAGACCGTTCTGAGCAAAAATACCCACCTAAATAAAATCACATTCATTGTGTGCATGACAAAGTATGTAGCCGCAATGTACTCCAATATCACCAATACATATCCAGTCCTTGTGTTCACATGAGAATTTGTTACAGCGCGTCGTTCTTAACATGGTTCAGCCTTCGATACTTGATACAGGAGATATTCGCATCATTATTGAAATAGGCCTGTTATCACTAGTGTTTCAACCAATAGCATTAGTAAGACATATATCATAACACACTTTGAATATAAGTTTATAACATATTTAATACGAATTAAACAAAACGATGGATTGTGTAAATGTTAACAAACTGAATGAAACATGCTCACAATTCGAAAACGTGGAAACAAATGGATCGGACAATAATATTTTCGGAAACCTTAGCAATTCACAAATTCTTGATCAAATCAAGGATTTTATTCGACCATCCGTTCATCACTGGATATTCATGTCATTATTCTTTGTGGTATTTCTCGTAGGAACAACGGGAAACGTGTTGGTGTGCTATTCCGTGTGGAAGAGCCGATCGCTCAAAACGGTGACCAACTATTTTCTCGTGAATTTGGCAGTAGCAGATTTTCTGGTGATCCTGATTTGCTTGCCATCATCCATCGTCTCGGACCTTTTGCAGTCCTGGTTTTTTGGAATAATCATGTGCAAGGTCTCTGTCTACCTTCAGGTGCTTATTTACATATATTATTTATATGTTGTAAAGATATATGGGTGTTAAGTTATGATAGGATTACAGTTGTGTTTTATTAGAAATTAAAATCAAGTTTAATTACATTGTTCTTTTGCGAGTATGTTTTCTTAGAATGAAAGTATGGAATTGATGTGCTAGGATAAAAAAAACGGGTCGGTTTGGGTTTAAGAATTCTGTTTCTTGAAAAAGCAAAATTATATTCAATAATTAAAAATACACACATTATATCAGTAATTTTGTCAAAGTATTGCTATTCGCGTAGATAAAATAAAACTCTAAATAAATTCTTTTTCAAAGCTTCCAAGTACAAGCGCTACGTATAATTTCTAATCGTACCTTTGTCAATTAAAATGTTCAAATAAACGACACTTCATGAAAAGACGTTAAGAAGTATGACCAGCCGAGAGCAAATATTCGTTCTCTTTTATAATAATTCCTTTAAAGGCTGATGAATTGAATTAAGATTATTTTTATATGAAAAAAGCTGACACAAACAATCAGAAAAATAACTGTAAAATAAACCAAGACTTATTATATATAAAAACAGCTATAGTAAAAACTAGAACTCAAAAAAGTGATTGGAATGGTTTATTTAGTAGTGGTTAGAACATCATTTCATGCCGGGGAACGACTAAGTAAATGAGCTTACACATTTTTCACAGTATGCGTGTATTTAACATAGAAAACAAGTTAGTAAACATTATATGTAAGTTTATATGATTTTTTGATAGATATTTCTAAAATGAGATGAAAAGGGCAAACAAAATGACATTTATTAAAAACATTATTGGGAAAAAAATATTCATGAGGCGTGATTATTTTGGGCGAAGTTCTATTCAATATTTTCGATGTGTATTTTTCTCTCCGATAAAATTACGGTTTTTGCTGACATTTTACTACGTGTCATGTTTTCCCCCCAGTATTGTGTCTAAAACAAACTATGACGTAATTATGAAACTTGTTTACTGGAAGTCGTGATAACTTCATACACAGTTTTAATAAACATTACCCGTTTAGTATGTGTCTTAATCCTGGTTCAATGAATAGAATCATTTTTTAATTGTATTTGCACTTCAATCATTTATGTTTTTATTGTAATTTTCTTCATAAATCAGTATACAATTGTTACACAAGAGTTATTTGTTTAAAACATGTTTCCCTTGTTGGTTTCGAGCTCACACCTTAAAGTGGGTATGTACGATTTAATACATATGTGTCGAAAAATGCGAAATAAGGCAGATATTTAATTCTGAAGTCGAAAATGTCTGTACAGTCGATTTCGCCAGCATGTATTCCATGCATGTACGATGTGAATCTTAAATTAGTTTACTGATCACTTTAATTGCCTGCAACGATATCTATTTATACGACACACGAACACTAACTCCGATCCTAATAAAAAGACGAATGCTTCGGTTATTTTAGGAAAACATACATGTACAAAATATCTTCGTAACAATCGGCTCGGGGCGCTAATTTGTCTTTGCTGCATTTTATGAAATTCGTCTTCAACGTATATTTTTTCTTGCTTATTTTGTGTTATTTTAACACATTTGTATCAATATATTACAATTGAACACATATAAAAATCTGCATACCCACTTTAAAAGGGTAATAACAAATGCGAAAAGGAATACCGACAGTCATCATCATGTAAGTATGCTCTAAATATGTGTTATTACACACATCTTCTTGGTAAACATAACTCGTTTGCAACTATACATAGATGATTGCCGTCACCACTTTCGTCAAACAAGTCTGAATCAGTTAAAATAACTAAAATTATGTAAAAAGTGAAACTGATTCTAGTCTATCCTTCAAATGCCGCATACCAGTAAGAACAATCTAGAAATTTGTCATTTTAAACACGCTATCTATTTGCTATGTAAATTTTCATTTTCGATATGGAGGATAAACCTATAGAACCATCCAATTCTGTACAACAAACTCGCACTCATTAGACGCGTTATACGGTCACATTGTTCCTCATTTCACTTTGTGATGAAATGGGTGGGTATTGGACATCTAGTTATGATGAGATGATAGATTTTAGATTTTAGCTCTGGGTTTAAGGGAACTACTTAAAAGGATTATTTTTGCCAGGTACATCAATAACATAATATTTAAACTATCGGAAGATAAAGACGTTTTTTTTCTTTTTATTTATATCAATAGAATAGAATGTAGAATAGCATGACATAACAAATCAATTGTGATTGCGGGATAAGTGAAATGATCGATAGTGTGATTTCTCAGAATAATCGTCAATAATAACAAACACAAAAAGCTACTGTTAACTAACTGAAAATATTTGGAAGCGTCCTGCATTCGTTTGTAAAACATAATTGCAAACAAAAAAACTTACATGGTTCACAAATATAAATAATAATGCTTATATAAAGAGGACTTTTAAATCTTCTAGTGTGCGGATGTAACACTAAAAATAATTATAACACCGATCAATTATTATACATTAAACACAAATATAATTTATTCCTGGCTTTCTGCATGCATTATGCCTCTGAATGTACTCTATAAGGGTTCACAGAATGTCTCGAGTTCCGATTCATATTAAGTGTAAAAACTTCATGTAACAGCATGTTACATAATTTGTCAGCCTCGAGCTCCGATTCATAATTAGTTAAAAACTTCATGCAGCAGCATTAACATCATTTGTCATATAAAATTACGCTTGTCGAAATATTATTTCAAATGTCTGCATCGATGCCTGTTGGCGAGTCGATGCGTCGGCAAACTTAATATACGAGAAGAACCCATCTCGTAAGTAATCGTGTTTAAAACGCAATTTTAGATGAAGATGGTTATTATTTAAGTGATTGAACAATATTTTGCTTCTTTCTTGTGCCAAACAGTATATGTTCATAAGCGAGAAAATTATGGTTCTTGACAAATCTTTTTTTATTTTGTAAAAGGTTACATCGTATGAAACGTTATGCTGTTGAATTGACTAAGATACATTTTTGTAAAGCAACACTACTGATACACCAACAATCAAACCATTTTTCGATGTTAAACAAATTGATCACGAATGACTTATGTTTCAATTATTTTATTTAAATAGGTCTAACAGTGATACTATCATAAATATCATAAATTGGTCATATGTTAATTGGCCAATTTATTACCACATTTAAAAGTCATTATTATTTCTTGTCCAGTATAAGGTGGGCACAAACACAGATTTAGCCCTTACGTTATATAATAAACCATCAACTATATTAATAAAGTTTTTGTATTATATGTTTCTGTAGTCTCATTTCAGAAACACAATTTAGACATAAGGAATTTATTACTCGAATGTAAGACAACTTAACAAACTGTAATACGTTTGTACCAAAATGTAATTTTCAACATTACGTCTTGTTTAGATCCACAGTGCAGACATAAATTCAGATTGAGTGGATATCAACACAAGAATTAAAGAGCGATGCTTCAGGTTTATGATTATTAGTCGCAAAATAATAATTCATCTTCTATGTGAAAAATTGCTTGATAGTATTTAGATTGTATATGTAATTATATGGCAAGCACTTTTGCATGAATTTTGATTCATTTGTGTTTGTATTAAATCGTAAAAATAATCAATAACAGTTCAAACTCTGATCTGATTACATTTAAATTTGAATTCAGGCTTAACCACATTAATACATGTGCACATGTTATAAAAGCGACTGTAGGTGTATTATTCCTGAAGTTTTAACTTTTCTTCTGTTTAAAGAGCCCAGTTTTATTTTCTTATTGAAAACTTAATTTGACGTCTCCCATAAGTTGGGATTTTGCTTCATCTCTTTTAAGTACTCGGTGTTGCTCTTACCCAAACCTCCATTAGACCTAACGTTTCCTATTAGGTGGGATTTTGCTTCTTCTATTTTAAGTACTCAGGGTTGCTCTTACTAACGGCTTAACTAGAAGCAACATTTCCAATTAACTGTGATTTTAATTTGCGTGTTCAAGTCATGTTATTAAGAGCTTTGAAGTGTTTTGCGCTCTGAATAACCATTAACAAATGACAAATTAAATGACCTATTAGCCTTAAAGTTTAATAAATAGGACATATACAAGTTAAGGTAAATGACCCTCTCGTAGCCATTACTTAATGGTGCATATACAAGTTATCTAAAATCTCCGTTCTTCTATAAGCAGTATTTCAGAAAATTGTTTAAGTTAAACGTTGCCGAAATGTGTTTGAATTGGAATCTGATTGAGCAAATAGGAAGAACGAATTTAGAACGGTGTCACAATATAATTCTGTAAAAAAGCAGCAGATCGGAAATACATTATACAAAGTTGCAAATCTTAGAGATGGTTTCCACTGAAACCACCACCGACATAATTAATGAATTCGGTCCAATAAAAATAATATTTGCTATTTTCTGTCGCACATATTATGTATGAGATACATAAAGGGGCCTTTTCACGTTTGGGTAAATTGACAAAATTGAAAAAAGTTGTTTCAGATTCCCAAATTTTCGTTTTAGTTATGATATTCGTGAGGAAAAAGTAATACTGAACATTTACCATGATATAAAATAGCCATTATATGCATCTTTTGACGATTTAAAATCCCGAAAATTATAAAGCGTTGCAACGCGAAACGAATTAATAATTTGAAGAGTTCTGTTGTTGTCGTTATATTTTGGGAAACTACGAGGATTGCTTATATAAGGTATAAAATACATCTAGAGTTGTATTCGGAAGGATGGTCGAGTGGTCTAAGTCGTAGACTTTTTACATCCAATGTTCATATTTATCGATTTAAAGCATTTAATGACAAACTTCAAAAAATGCCAAAATCTGTGAAAAGGCCCCTTTAATAAATGCTCATGTAAACTATAAAACACGGTGTAAACATACCATATTATTTATATACTACATTTACAAATCGTCATTACATAATAAATCACTCTAATATGCATTTTAGTTATTTAAAACTGAAAAGGTTTACTCCATACAACTTTGACAATTTATGCGGATTAATAAAACAGTTTATAGGCGTTAGCCTACATGTCGTCTACACGTTTTGTGCAATAACGAATGTTGCATCAGAAGACAATTAGATAAGTTTGCAGTTTTATGTTTGTTTATTTATTTCGAAGTTTATTTGATCCCCCCGCGCCTGAGGCTGCATATGTGTGGAGCCGTGGTGTGTCTTAGCACTCGTACTTTATAAATTTACTAGGCTCACATAAAAATGGCACGAATTATGGATTATAACTGCAATTTTCATCTATGTGGTTTACTGAACGATATTGTTTTAATGTTAAGCTTTATCTTATGCATGTGTGTGTGGGGGGGGGGGCGGAGTATCCGCATGAAACCCCATCTGTCCGGTAAAGCGGACCACAAACAAACCCCACACGCTCTCATTAAAACGCCATCATGTTATAAATGGTGGTTGATATCGGCCATATCGTTCTGGCGAGTTGGCGGGTTTAAAGGGTGAAAGTCTGAGTCTGACAACATAGTTATACGCTCCGAGTTGAAATCTTTGTCTGATGTTATATTAAATATATTTAACAATAAAAATACACACATGATATGTTTTCAAAGTAGTGTTATTCTTATTGATAAAATCGAACTCTTACCATACTTGATACAAATCTTCTAATCACAACCGCTACGTATTATTTCTAATTGTACCGTTTTCAGTTGAAGTCTTCAAATAAACGACACTTTATGAAAAGACGTTAAGAAATATGACCAGCCGAGAGCAAATAGTCGTTCTTTTTATTAATAATGCCTTTTAAAGCTGAATTTACGCAATATATATATATATATATATATATATATATATATATATATATATATATATATATATATATATATATATAAAAGCGGCCACGAATATTTAGAAAAATAACTATAAAAATGAAACTGGACATATTAAATAAAAACAGGTAGAGTGAGATCTAGAACTTAAATAAGGGGTTGGAACGGTTATTAGACGTTGATAGAACACGTTATGTTTCTTGTTTAGGTTTCGCAGTTTTCAGTCTGAAACAAGCCATGACGTCATTAATTTACTGATTTACTATAACTCGTGATAATATTAAACAAAATTATTTTAAACATAACCTGTCTAGTTTGTGTTTTAATCCTGATTCAATTAATGGAAACGTATTTGTTTTAAATGTATTTGCGCTTCGATCATTTAACTTCTTTATTCTTATTATCCTACTAAATCATCATACAAGTGTTACAAAAGTGGTATTTGTTGAAAACATTTTCCTGGCGTTGGTATCTAGCTATCACTTTTAAAGGGCAAAAAAAATTACGAAAAGTAATACCGACATCCAGCCTCCAGTGATAATGCTCTTAATATGTGTTATTTCAAACATCTTCTAGGTTAACATAACTCGTCTGAAAATATGCATAGATAATGGACGTCACCACTTTTGTCGAACAATTATGAATAAGTTAAAATAATTGAAAAATATGTAAAAAGTTAAACTGACCACCTTGTCTACTCTTCATAAACTGTATACCAGAAAGAACACTCTTCAAATGTGTCATTTGAAGCACGTCTGCTTCGTTAATTTTATTTTGATATAACCAATATTTTCTTACGGTATATTTTGTAAAAACATATCCAAAAATGGTCCTTCAACGGTTCATATTTGCTCTTTCAAAATATGGTTTTAATGGGAAAACTGAATACAAAACTGTACATAACTGTATTTTTGCTGAGGATTGAGTAAAACATGTGGATGATTTTTGCATTCGCAACATTTCATAGTTACATAAAAGTGTCAGTGTGCATGAAAGATGATGCTATTTTATTTCCAAACATCGACAAGCTGTTCATAATTTATTGTCTTAAAATTCATACCCATAAATAGACTGTAAAGGATTGATTCATTTAATGCCTTTTTTATTTCCAGCTCCCTCAGTACCAATTCAAGCTACGTATGAGACGATAATATGATGAAATTTATTGGAAATTCTTCTTTTTTTCTGTTTTCTTGTTCATATGAAAAATATGTTCTTTTTATCAACGGTAGATTTTATTAGTTATTGTTAAATACCTTCATATTATAAAAATTGCAAATGTTCAACTAATCATTACTCTTGTATGTTTAAATTAAAAGAACAGCAATATGCGTATTCTATCAAAATTCCACGAAGGTTACCATTTATATATTTCAAGACATTACATTCGAAACAAAAACAATTATGGCCGACCATATGTAGAATGCTACCAATATCGGAATAAGGAATAACAAATTATCAAACAATCTTATTTAACTTTTATAACTGCAAACAATGAGTAAAGTAATGACACACTAAAGTATTTTTTTTTCTGTATGTATTTATGAATTAACAAACATTTAATATTAGTTTAAAAAAAGTTTAATACACTGGTAGACGGTTTCAATAGGCCTTGACAATGTTGAAGAGAAAAACAATATGTAATGCAATCGGTTGCTGAGTACATAGTAATTGAATTATTTCATTTGATTAATAAAAATAACAATCTAAAATTTAGAAATGATACCTTTTGCAAAACAGAAAATGATTTCGTCAAAAAGCATTGTTTGTTCGATTTAAAACTAAATACTTCTTAGTCAAACTCATTTAACACAAGCGAATCCTTTCATTTCTTGTGTATATCTACATGATTATAAAAAACTTTCTTTGGTATATTAATTTACGTTGTTATTGTAAACACTAGTGCACTCGATCATTTTAGTTAAATTCTATTACAAACCGTAAAAAAATAAAACTCTTAAATACACATTTTTATGGACTAATTCATTTGCATATATGACATACATTTCTTTTTGTTTTATGTTAAATAAGGTTTCCTTTTTCGAGCGATGGGATGCAGATATTCCATGCAAAACTACTGAGCAAAACTGGCTGAATTCTTTTTTCCCAACGCAGGATTAAATATGGATATATGAAGCTCGCAAGGGACTGAAATTACTGTTGTATTCAATTATTTTTATTGTAAGTGCGCTGTATTTTTGTCTGAATGCACAATAAAACCAATGTATACCTATTATTAGACGTGATAAGCTTTGAAAGGGTATGGACATTAAGGATTTGCATATAACACACATCTTGAACGAATTATTTATGTCTATACTTATAGTTGATATAGTTGATCATAAAAACATACCAAATATGATATTTCAAACGCCATCAGACATAAGATCACTCACATATCTCGCAATAAACAAATAATGATTTGAACCAATTCAGGACGATATACGCCAATCAATTTTATCTTTACTGTTTAAGTTTATTTCCCTACTAGAATGATAATGTGTTTGCGGCAGAACCATAGGGAGTAGATGTTGATCGTGACGACCTTGATAGAAAATAAAATGATAAATAAAATTATCACCAGGAATGAATACAAATCTTCCACCACATTTGTTGAATTGAAAAGTATTGGGAGGCTGTATGCAACGATGCAAGCCGAATGCTGAGTGAGATCTTATTTCTTATATAGAAATAAAGAATATGTACAACTGTTCCACATTCAACTCTCCAAATCAATATATCGTGTGTGTGGTTGTGTGTGTGTGTGTGCGTGTGTATGCGTGTGTGTTCTTTTAAAGTTGCCAAAGCGCATATACGCTGAGGCTGTGTTTTTAAATTGACAAATTATTTGATATGTAATAATGGACACTAATTAGTTTTATAACCTGTAAAATATTGCATTATTGCTATTTCTTATTGTTCCCTACCCTGATATGATTGCACAAAGTCATTTTAAAAGGCTTACAAACAAGTTTAATGTTTGTGCTTTGCAAAAGCCGGCGTTTCAGAACAAATGTTGTTCATTATCATAGCGCAGGTAATTAATGTCAGCGCGCGGTGAGCCTTTCCGGAAATTACTATGTTTAGCACAGCCTTACTCTCTATCATTAAATATTGTGACTTTTTCATGTGAACGAGCCATTGTGTAAAAATGTGTGATATAAATATGAATATGTGGGAAGGAAGGAAACTGAGTCTAAATAAAATAATAAAATACCATATATGTTGATCGCGTAAAGAACAAACACGTTTCCAATACAAAATATGTTTTGCGAGAATGCAGCACATGATCTGATGTAGTATCATTTATATCTACTTACCAACGTGTTTTAGATTGATAACAAAGTGTACGTATATCTAATGCAAATGTCCTATATACAAATACAAACATGTATAGTATGTTGAGGCCCAGAGGAAAATTGCGGTGCATTATGTTTTGATTTAAAAACTGTATAAGCATTCATTAAGACGTATGCGTAAATATGCAATTCATTACATAACAAACATTTCATGCGTGGGTAAGCGAATAACAGGCTGCTAGTCACAAGCTGACAATGTATTGTTAACAATTATCGACTGCAGTATTGCATCAACTTCAAAAAAATTAAATATTCTTTGTTAGCAAAAGGGACCCTTACCGTAGCATGGGCGTGCATAATATGTAACAGATGAATATTTCTGTCTGTCTTACATAACATGTATTATATTGAAACAATAGCACGTGTTCGTTGTCCCTGTGTGAGATCAATTTGTTTGACCCATAACTGCAATTAACAGATTGTACAGGCTTTCGGTGTATTGACAGAAGGTAGGCATAATTCGTATTATAAATAAATAACTTTAAATGTATGATTTGAATCATACCCTCTAAAGACGCGGGGAGGGGGCTTTAAATCCATATAAGCATGCTATTTGGAAACTATTCTATAAGTTTTTTTCAAAACTCTTTTCTATCAATCATGTACGTATACATACATGGTTTACATACACCATTTGTATGTTTTAAAAGTACATATATCTATGTAACTACTACTTAGTTTCTACTGCAAATATGTTTTAGAGGTCTATCTGTTATAATAAGTTAGTGTAATTATCACCACAAACACCACTTAATTTTCCCACAGTTAACTGTATTCAAATATGCGTGTTATGTATAGAGCTGTAACGATTCACCCATCATTCGATTCGGTTCGATTTTGATACAAAATGGTCCGATTAGATTAATTCTCGATTCGATTCAAATTAAACTATTGCTGCTTATTTTGAAAAATATTTCATGTTTGGTTTGTCCAGAGCATGAATTAATATGTTTGATATTTGTTAACTTATTATGTTGTACATTTAAAGTGTTTCATTTTTTAAATAAAATTTAAAAACGCAACATTGTTTTGTAAGTAACACATGTATTGAACAAAACTTCCTGTTGAGTTATTCTTTGATAACATAAAATGCACAATGTATCACATGTGTTAAACAGAAAAAACAACAACAAAAAACAGGTAACTATATGTAAACAACTTCCAGTTTACTTCTTAACAGAATGCACACAGTTTAGTTAACAAACCATATGGGTAACTTACGTCAATAAAACACGTTTTGCAAGTTGCCTTTGCATCAGAACCTTCGCGAAACCCAAAATGTGCCATACTTTTGATTTTAATTTTAACGGTGCGTCTTTCGGAGTGGTTGAAGAAGCCATTTTACCGGCTGATGTAATGCTCTGGGGTCGTATTCCAAAAGCATCTTAAGTTAAATTTTATTCTTATCCTTAAATTGGGAAATTTCTTAAGTGTTTCATTTCATATTGCAAAAGATTGGCATCAAGATATACATTTAAATAACATCATTGTGCCAATGTTATTTTAGGAATACCAAAAAAAAATGTGTTTCCTTACTGAGTAAAGAAATAAAAAACATTGAACAATAATTTTGAACTTTATTGAAATTATTTAAGAAATGACTTAAGATGTTTCTGGAATACCACCCCAGCATGTTATTCATTCATTCATTGGATGCCATATTGGCTATTGACCAATCACAAGACGTATTACAAATGACAAGAACGTTAAGACGACGGATTAGGAAAGTAAGGTTTAAAACGCGGATCAATCGGGATTTCAGTGAATCGAATCAAAATTGGCCGTATTGGTATCTAAATCGAATCGGCGGCGTTGAACCGGTTTTTCGATGCATCGAACCGAATCGCTAGTTATGTAGCACTTCGTTGTATAGTACACATATAAGTGCATCAAATCATAAGCGAACTTTCATATACGATAATTTCGTATCTCTTATATTTATTAAAAGGTGAACTTCGATTACTAGGTTTGTGTATTTGTTCTTTATTTCAATAATAAAGAAAAACATTGGTCGTGTTTTCTTTGGTAAATATATAAGCGATTGTTGTTAAAACGCGTATGTATTTTTGTTTCCTTTAACTCATTAACTTTTGTTTTGACACTTTTAGGTGCGTTGCCTCTGTATTACTCTTAATTGCAAATCAAGCCACAGGTTTCACACAATTAAAGATACTTCAACACGGTAAAAGTGTCTGAGCTAACACTTTTTCTGCCTCCTAGGAAGAAAACGCTATTTTTAGGTGAAAATAACATTCCGCTGTACTTAACAACCTTCCTCTAACGTTATTTTAGAAAGGAAAGACTCGTTTATTATTTGTTCTTTCTTAATTTAATATTTGTCTTTGTATCATTTGTTTGGACTCCGCTTGGGGATTCAATTGGCATGACCAATTGGTTTTCTGTCAATGGTGCTAATACAAAAGTATTCTTAGTAACTGAATTTTCGTGCTCTACTGCTTTACATTCATTGAGTCCTCCTTTACTATCTATTATCGAGCCTTTTTTAAAAATGTATCATCAGTCTTTATTCGAAAGAAAACTAGAACTTCTGGAAACTTGACTCAAAATTTTTATGTAAACAAAACAGCTCTCTAATTTGTTAACGAAGTCGAATTAAGATAATAATCTCCGTAAATGTTATTAAACTTCTTAAGTCATCTTAAAGGGGCCTTTTCACGTTTGAGGAAATTGACAAAATTGAAAAAAAGTTGTTTCAGATTCGCAAATTTTCGTTTTAGTTGTGATATTTGTGAGGAAACAGTAATACTGAACATTTACCATGCTCTAAAATAGCCGTTATATGCCTCTTTTGACGATTTAAAAACCTGAAAATTATAAAGCGTTGCAAAGAGAAACGAATTTATAATTTGAAGAGTTCTGTTGTCGTTGTATTTTGTGAAACTACGAGGATTGCTTATATAAAGTATAAAAAAACTTCCGTCATTGTATCCGGAAGGATGGCCGAGTGGTCTAAGAAAGAGACTTTTTACTCCTTAACTCCAGGGGTCAGTGGTTCGATCCCTGCTGAGGGTTCCTTTTTTTTAAATTGTATTCTTGATTTTTTACTGGAGCTTTCTATATCCAATGTTTACATTTATCAATATAAAGCATTTAATGACAAACTTAAAAAAATGCCAAAATCTGTGAAAAGGCCCCTTTAAGTAATTTAAGTTTTAAATTTTTACTGTAATGATAGCTTGTAAAAAGCTAAACTATTGTACATCTTCACTATATCGCCCTCAATATGACATACAGTGTGTCATCAACCTAAGATAACATACTTTTTGAGTTGTCGCAGGATCAAGATTGACGATATTTCTGTTTCCATAGCACGCAAGCGTTGTGGCTGACAGAAAATCTTTTTGTCAAGAAAAACAAGACAATATGTCATATTCTTTCTTACAGAAATGTGTGTACTGTCGTGTTCATTTTATTGGTAACATGTTAAGGAACATCGATAAATAAATTGTTCTAAATGAACACATTTGACTTGAATTAATTGATCATTAAGTATATAAGTAAATGTATTTGCATACAATGTACCCATCAGCAATGCTTTTTTAATGAGATGATACGATGAGCTAGTATATTGCGCGAACCTAATCGATTGCAAAATAGCAGTAGTAGTTTTATCAAAAATATGTATGTCTATTTAAGGCTAAAAGTGTCACTCATATCGTGTTTATGTACGTGTGTGTTTATTTGTGTATCTGTAAGTGTGTATGTTTGTGTGGGACGTATTGCGTGTGTTTGAAATAAATCGGCAAAACCTATCATCTTATCATAACGACGTGTCGAAAGCGAAAGCCAAGTTTTACGCGTCAAAGTCTATGTCAATGTTTGCTTATTCGTTATATTTATAATGAAACTACATTATCGTATCCGGCTTAAAGCTTTGTACTGCATTTAGAGATCGAATAAATGGCACACATGGTTATTATATCAAGCCACGAGCCGCGTGCAAGAACTTTTTAGCTTGCTTCAAAGTCGATTTTTCAATGGACACCTTGAGTTTTGCATATACATTTGTATTTAACATGTATATAGTGAAGGTGCATGTTCATATGCGGTCAATAACTTCTCTATGCATCATTTGATTACGAACCATTTGGCTAAATCATCGTTATATCAAAACCATGTGTTGCGCGCACTGTTATGATATGAATACCATACTCATTCGATAGACGGTTTTTAAAGTTTCCAAGTGAATATGCACTCACGAACGATGCATGCATACCAAATAAGTTAACACTGTACCTGCATTCATCAACCAATGCTATATAGAATATACATATATATCCACACAATCTTGCTTAGGAACTTTGAATAAATGCATTCTATAAATGTCGCTTATGTCATCAGCACACCGTTTCTTCAAATAATGATATCCTTTAAGTGTTACATATCAAGAAAGTTTTTAAATAATAAAGCAAATTTGAACATAACAGTTGTATGAACATTCTGTATTCCTAGAATTAAATTAGAGAATAGGTTGGCTGATCGAGACCTAAATGTCGTCGCATTGAAATGGTCAAAGCGGCTGAATTTTAATCTATTTCAATACAATATAATCCACAAAACAGCCAATACATATATTTATTAGTTTGCTTAAATGCGTTAGTATTTAATTTGAAGCAAATTACCAATGGGCTTACCAATACAGATAAGCGTGTATGCTAAATTCTGATAATAGGATTTACTTTGTCATGATAATAAAACAGTTAATATTCCATTCAATTATTTTTTTTTATTCAATTTAAACATATATCTCGTATACATATGAAAAACAAGGTTATACACTAACAACATCAACATATCAATTATTTTTATTAAAGTATGTTCATATTATATACAATTTCTGCAAAAAAGTTGAAGTCAATTTTTAGAGATGATACTAAGATGAGATATAATCAATGAAAAAGAGAAGGGCGATAGAAAATTACTTAAGGAGTTTCAGTAGGGAAAAAAATGGTAAAGGTAAGGCAAAAGGAATACTACGATATAGGCAAGATCATGTTAGAGTGTGACAAATTTCTGCCATGTGTTCCATTCAATTATTGGGAACTATACAGTAGCGTGATTTATGAACGATCAATATATTTAATTGTTGTTGTTTTCAGAGGGTTTCGGTGTTTGTCTCAGTCCTCACGCTTACGTCGATATCCGTAGAACGTTACCTGGCGATATGTCACCCGTTACGGCATCACGGCGCCTACTTCAAAACGAGACCCATAATTGCCGTGATCTGGGTGATTGCTCTTATCGTCCCATCTGTGGACTTCTACAACATGGTTCTTGTACACGACGAACAGGTAAAGCGCATTATTGCTGAGGCGAGATACTGTTGAAGACTACATGTACACTGTACAAAGACTTAAAAGTACTATTCCATTCATTTGAAACAATCGATATATCTCATTATGCTTTTAGGCTAACGGGCAACAATAAATCAATCTTATGTTCGAGATTATCAAATATACAGATAGTTTAACTTATGAAGCACCAACAATAGAGAAATAAACCTTCTTATCGTATGTCGTACTTAATTTCTGCTTATCAACTTTAAGTCCGATCCAGAAAACATTGGAAGTCCTTACAAAATATACCATCTACTTTTTTGTTCAAAATGAAAAATCCATTAATACCTTGTGTACCGAAAAAAATACTTAATTCATTAATTACAACACAGATGTTTATACAGTTACAAAATATAGCATAACCATATTTTAGAAACAGTATACAGGTTTTTAAAATCCGACATAAAAATTAACGAAAAAGTTAATTTTGAGAAAAAATAGATCTATGACAAACATAAGCTTTGACTTCAATCCGAAATGTCCGAATATGTCGTCTTCAAATAGCAACCTTTCACCAGATCCCTGTTCATAAAGTTTTCACTCTGTCTGGTTAACAAGCCTATAGTCCTTCCTTTTTCAAACGCAGTCTTGACTTATAGTACACTTTGAAAAGTTTCAACATGCATACAGGTAAACAAATAAAATAAAAAAGTTTAATTACAGACACAAAAACTGGCAACTGTGTTATCGAGTTACAAAGCAATTGACACATTTTATTTGATAAAAGCCATCGAAAAGATTAAAAAGATTTGCATGAATCATCACACGGCGATGAACTTAGTTTTAATCATTAAATGTTTATTATTGACAGATAATAGCTAGTACAGAAATGTCAGCACCACTTTCAACATGTTGTTTTATGTGACTGTGTGTTTGCTGTATCTGATAAATGTTCATCATAAACAGATTCCGGAAAGTCTTCGCCCCTGGCTAACAGTGTGTGCCCCTAGAGACCCGAAGATGGAAATGCAGTTCAATTTGTTCCTTACTGCGGCTTTCTACTTGGCCCCATTGTTGGTCATGTCCTTTACGTACGTCATGATTGCCATTTGCCTTTGGTCATCAACCTCGCAGACAAACACGGTGGCAGAAAGTTAGTTTTATATGTTCAACATTATTACTAGAAGTTTGTTGTAGTATGTTGCTTGGTAATTTCCAACATGTCTTAGTATAATAACTGTTAACAGGAATCATCTATTGTCATTATTTTGGTACTTCGATTAGCTGTTCTTCTATTGTTAGTAAACGCGTGCGTGATTTTCATCCTGAAACCATTACTTTTTCAAAACGTCGATTTTTTTGTAAAGTTTTCTTCTGTAAATTGAATCACCTTGCAATAACAACATTAGAAAGGCTTTTTAAATTGCATCAATATCGATGAAAATGTTGTTAGAAATTTATTCATGTATTTGGGACGTGCTCTGTGAAAAAGGAGTTTACTACATTTGCGTAAAGTGTCTTCCCAGATGAGCCTGTGCAGTCCGCACAGGCTTATCAGGGACGACAATCTCCGCATAAATTTGATTTTCTTCAAGAGAAGTCTCTCTTGAAACGAAAATGTCAATAAAAGCGGAAAGTGTCGTTCATGATTAGCCTGTGTGTACTGCACAGGCTAATTTGGGATGACACTTTTCAAACATGCATCAATCCCCCTTTTCACAGTGCATGGCTTATGTGTTATTCAGCGATTTTATGACAAAGGTGTGTATTTTAAGATCTCCACAACGAGTCTGCCTTTGAACAGTTGAAGATGCGACGACGGACTGCTAAAATGTTAATAGTGGTTGTCATTACATTTGCACTGTGCTATCTGCCAATTTATGTCCTCAATATCGCCAGGTAATTGTTGATAAAGAAAATATGATAAATTTAGTGAGCGTGCGTATCAATCACCGAATGGGAATTATGATTAATAATTATGAGAAGTAAGCGATTGCAAATAAAATTAGAAAGGTAAGTTGAATAAAATGCGTAAAAATGTGCGCACATTTCTCTATTGACCGAGTTCTTTTTGACGATGCTGCGAAGCAGATCGTCTAAGTTATCATACCATGAAAAAATTCTTCACAATGGCGACCTATGTAAAAGACCGAGCCAGTCCGATTGAGATAGCTCGATTTTTCTGATCGGCATACCTCGCTGATTATCATTGATAAAGTTATAGGAAGCTCAGCTATAAATAGGACAGCATATTCTGGGAAAAAGATTTAATAATAGTTAGAAAACTTTAATTTTAGATCAGTTATATTCAATCCATTATATGTTTATAGATCAATGTAACAACTATGCATTTTTTGTATTGTATTTGACATTTGTCGTGATTCAGTAAATAAATTGCGAATTAAAACGTTTATAATTAACTTTCAACGCGATCATGCATGTAAAGAAAACGAATTATTTCGAACCTGCCATTTGTAAACGTTATAGCGACTATGGTATATTAACAGCATAATAGCCGAATGACATATGTCTCTCCCAGGTCGGACCTCAAAAACCTCGTGAAGAGGCCGGTAGGACCTGTAAATAAACTCTGATTCACACACATGACATATGTGAAACTCGCTCTTATGCGTGCTTTCTCATTTTGCATATTTAATAAACTTTTCAAACAGAAATTACAGAGCCGCATAAGTGCACATACTATGTTTGATAATTCATTCGTTTATTGGATATTGTTTGCTGTTTTAAACACATATTAGGTCACATCGCAGAGATTAAGTTAACCTTACCATGTGTTCATGGGCGAACTCACGTATTCAAGTGCGCTTACGACTATGTGCTCATACCTACTTTCGGAAATCATCATGAAATTATTGCGGTACTTAACGAATAAACACGCCTAAGCTTATTGAATTAGAAAAAAAATATAATCAAAAGAGAAAAATTATATGTTCATGCACATGGGCATTTCAAATCACGTCCGTACACATAGCATCATTAACTTAGGAAAGGAACGAAATATAATGTTTGGTATGATATACATGTGAAATTAAAGAGCATGGTGTAATTAAAGAGCATGTCAAGTTTTGAATATATCTTCTGAAACGTAATGTTATAACCCACAAACGTTTATCTGTAACAGAAAGTTTTTTTAAGATAAGTCGTACAGAAAATACACGTCGAATATCTTTTTAAAAATATTTCTTGTTATATTTGATCGAGAATGTAACCCGCCACCCAGTTTCGCTGAATTGATCAGGTTCCCCACGGGTACTACTTCCCCGTACCCCCATTAATTTTCGTACCCTACATTTTTCGTACCCATTTTTTTTCGTACCCAATATTTTTTTCGTACCCAAAGATTTGCTCCTACCTAAATTTGTTTTCGTACCCAATTTTGTTTCGTACCCAAATTTTTTTTCGTAACCAAATCTTTTTTCGTACCCAATTTTTTTGGCATAATTTTTGTACCCAAAATTTTCGTACCCATTTTTTTCCTACCAAAAATTTTCGTACCCACATACACAATTGTGGTGATGTAGATAAACTTAAATAGATGCTTTTATATCAAGCCTCTTCAAAAGCATCGTCACACCAGTACTGTCAGTACTTTGATTTAATTAAGTAATGTTATCGTAGAAAAGTCTAATAGTTTTATGCAGACAATGTTATTTACTTTTTGTTTTGCTTACACTGATGATTGCGTCTGATGTAATTCAATTTGAAAATAATTTATTATTACCTTCCATATGTTTCCACAGTCGATTCTTTTTGCTGTCTGACGATTACACTTATTTTTTCTGATGGCAAAAAAACTGTTTGAGCCCATTCTCATTGTACATTTTGTATTTAACTTCCTAGATACACAAGTGCTCTGGATCCACTTAAAGCCAATCGGGCGGCCATCGTTTGCGTTTTCTGGACCGCTAGATTCCTCAACTATTTTAACAGCGCAATAAATCCTGTCATCTACAACTTCATGAGTGGTATGTGCTTATTGTATAAAACCATATCTGTATTTGATTTATTTCAAGTTTTCTCCGCTTTGTCAATGACTTTTTTCCACAAAATATTGTTTCGTTATTCTTAGGATAAAAAATAGGCTATGCCCCTTTGAACGAACATGACATTAAAGAATGTTCAAAACAAACCCGAACATTTCAAAGAATTACTTTAATTAACCGTTCAGAAATATGTTATATTATTTTATTGTTATTCAAATATAATTGACCAATTTACTTTACAAAACAAAAATAGTAGAACATGTGTGCATATTTACTGTAAGAACGTATGGTCCTTTCATAGGTCCTATTTTGACGATTATTTGAAGGTTTAAATAAATAATGCGACGGTGTCAGTTAGTCTTTGAAAATAATTACATTACTAAAAAAAAGACAATATTGTTTTCGAGAACTTCTTGATGAATACTCAATTGCTCTTTGCTGAAATTGAAACTATGTCCATACACTCGTTTTTTTATTCTGAAGAAGTGAGTGTGTTTGTTATTTTCAGTGAAATTTCGAAAGCAGTTCAAGACAGCGTGTTTTGGTTGTTACGTCCATCTCCGTTTCTGTTGTTTCTTTTTGCGTCGTAAGAGACCACGTACGTATACATATTTGAATTGCATTTTGTAAGTAGTAAGTTTAATGAAAAATGTCTTTTTATATTTGTATTATATAAAAACGGTAACTGTATATTGTGTAACTTTAACAATTAATACATAGTCCTTAAATAGCCGATTTGCTTGCACTTCCAAATTGTGAACTTATGGGATCAGACAAAAGAGATAATGCAATAATATTGCGATATAACGTTTAACGGCCTTTGTTTTTGTTTTATTCTTCGCTACTTCAGTATAATATAGTAATGGTTTTCCGAGATATTAGTTTAGCTATTGCATTAAAACTCACAACACCTTTTAATGGATATACATGTATAAATGAACGACGTAAAAGCTTAATTCAGCGTCTCTTTTTCAGTCAGAAGGAGACCCACCCATATGCCTATGACCATAGTTAAAAGGTAAACATATTATGGTAACTATTATTATAGCATTTGTCTTGAAACACGAATATGACTACCTGAAAATAAAAACCTTGCTCAGTTGCATTTGTTTGTTGGATTATGATCATATCCTAGTTAAGATTCTAGAAGTAGACGATACAAAATGTAGATATTAAGAATTTAATTTTATTATATAAATATATAAATATTAATTAGGTTGTTACAATTTATTCTCGCATAACAGTGAATATATAATCATGATTTGAACGTCCTGCGAACAATATACAAATAATAATATGTGTATAATATGTGTGCAATTTAAATGCACAAAATCTAAATGACTATTGAACAGACCTATTAATTGTATAAAATGCTTCATGAGATACAAAACAAGTTATTTTTTATTATTATTTAGCTTTTCTATTTTTGTTTGTAGATTGAGTACTTTTGTCTTTCAATAAAACGCACATGCTGTTATATCGAATATTAATTAATTGTTCAAACACTAACAAAAGTAAAAATGTGTTTGCGATAATATTATATTGTATTTTTTTTACTTTTAGATGACAGACATGAACAACTTAATTTGAATTACGTTAGTTAATATTGTAAATTACTTCTTGTTTATCAAATATCTCCATTTTAGCACATATTCGACCGGTCGATCCAATGCATATCCGATGACCTTTGTACACGAATCAAAAGTCTCAGAGATGAAGTCCTCATCCACATAATACAACTGAGACTTCCGGTCGCTGGTATTTTGTGGCGGAGGGGCATATCAAAGTTAAACATTGGTGCGTTTAGTTCTATTGATTTGCGGTGATTATTGTGCTTTTAGTTAGACAGATTAAGGATATTTTTTCCAAATCCTTATCACAAAGATATTGTTTCTTTTTAAAAACAGGATTTAATTTAGAACTTATGGACAATTTTCTGTAAGCCCATTACTTTGTTCTAAGTATTAGCAGGTATTTGTTTTGCATTTTGTATTTGTTTCAAATATATTAAAATGAGCAGTTGCTGTGGTTTATATTTATGAATACGTTTTTGTCACACCAAAAAAATATTAAGCAAAATACCACTAATACAAGAACAAATCGTTATGGCGATACTGTTCTTTATATAAACGCCGAACAAACCGTTAGCATGTTTTGTGGCGCTAAAAAATTCAATATTGATACTACCGGCGTTAGTGTGGGTAAATGTCACAAGATATGCATCCTAAGAACATTAGACAAACATAAAATACATGTTGACTGCAATCATCATGTGCTGAATTGTGCAGAATTTGTTTATAAATAATAACTTAAATAGTTGAGGAAGTGAAATGCATGTGTGTAATTATTGACATTTAACAATGTTGCTTTTGAAAAGGCATAATTAAAATTGCGCCGATGTTCGCTTAATGTATATCTGCGTTAAATTATTAATTTCTTTAATATCCGTTGTTTTTTGGATTAGTAAACTGTAATGTTGAATCAATTTTCGTGAATAAATATATTTTTCAATAGTGTTAATCCTCACTTTTTTACAGTGTTTACACACTTTTAGTTGTTACTCAATATGACGAAGATTATAGCTTTATATATGATATTGATTGTGTTTTTGTAAAAACGCATTATATATAAATATTATAAATATATTTGCCGTATACATGTATACAGGTCACTTCCTCGGTTGCTAGAATAAGCTGCAAATTAATTCCCCAGTTGGACAACATAACCTCATACAATTTATTACAATACCCTGACGATCGTGATCTGCCACGTACATTAACATGCTTGTCCTTGGAAATCATTGTGATAAGATTGCATTATAAACATTTCCTAATCGGAAACCAACGAATAATTCAGTGGGTTTGGTTTGCGATAATTAAGATGATCGTAATATGAAACTTTTATATGATACATTTACCGACATATATTTATCTATGAATTGCTAATACAAAAAGGAATTTGTATGTATTTCAGAATTTTATACTAAATCTAAAATGGACGTTTAAACAAATCTAAAAAGGACTTGTTCACAGTTTGGCAAAATGACAAATAAAACCATTCGGCAAATATTCGTAATGGACCGTGTCTATTATTTTCGAACAAGAAGGATGACATTCAAGAGCCAGAAAAAAAAGGATGGTGCGTTATCGTTAATCATGACTAGAAATTGGAAATGCTTGTCATTAAGTAGTTGGATTGTTCTTGGAAAATACGCGTATTAGTAACATTTAGAACACTCTCGATAGCCAAGGTGGTCTGATAGCGAGTTAACTTTTTTTCCTCGGGATCGGGCTCGAGTCGCGACAAAGTCTAGCTTTTTTAAATTATTATTGTATTAAAATTCAGATTATAATAGATTTTGGAATTTATAACAGTTCATGACTGTTTTAAATACGACAATCATTTAAGAAAAGTCAAACTTAACATATTTGACCTATCAAATAGTTTCATTGAAATTTTGATGTATATATTAATTGTTTAAATACATATACACATACATTTTGACATTCTGGCTTAGATGTTACCATGGTATCTGCAAAAATGTGTGAGTAATGAAATTGTTAAAATTATGAAACTATGCTTAAGAGTGCACTTCTGAGACGTAGTATGTAAACAACTCTGTATTGGATAATATTAATCTATGAAAAAAACTATTCACCTACATCTAATACAACTTCATTTCAAACTGACATAACTGTCAGTTCAAAATATTTTAAGCGAACAACTTACAATATCTACCACATCAGAGAAATTGAATTATTAAATTTGACAATTAGGCTTAAACGCGTTTTGCTTCAACTCCCGTCAACTTCGGAAAATTAATCGATGCCTTGTTTGGCTGAGAAAACACACAGACGAAAAGTGCGGTAATGCTAAAAATGATCATTGTACGAATAGTCTATCTAAAAATAATAACAACATTTAATAATTAATTATCCCTTTTTATCGACATGAGTGTTATACTTTCGTGTTGTTTATGGCATACGGAATTTGTGGATACATTCGTTCTTGATTGTCAGGTACCAAAGTCGCATTTCCAGCCCTAATAATACTAACAATGGACAGAGCTAAAACGATAATTTCTGATGTATACTTTTTTATAAAGTATAAACAACTATTTTATTATAATTAATTAAGAATTATATTCTGGAACTTTATTTACAAAGATTTTTGTTGCTAGGAAAAAAGGATTTCGCTTCAGACTACATTGCTTTCTAGATCACAGCGAAATGAGTGCGTCGTTTCTTCAGCTGTACATACATGTGAACAACATGAAACAAATGCACCGGTGTCAGGACAGAAATTTGTTATGAGCACGTGGTCCCTATAATTAAAAAAATACCAAATGCATATGTACACAGCTCAACACCTTACACATTCAACAACAATTCAGCATACAATCGGTTTAATTGGACTGTCATTAGGAGCTCTATGAGTAAAAAAGACTTTCTTGTCTTGTAATGTGTCTTGTATGTCATTATATCTGTATTCGCAACAGTCACTTCCAATGCAATTGTTTTAGGAAATCAACTTACCAAATCAGTTTCCGATAAACATCAATGTATATGCGAATAAACGCACGCTCAGCTTGGATTATCAGCGGAGAGACGATGCTGCCATGTGCCCTTGTAAAAGTGGGCATAATGCATGTGCGTAAAGTGTCGTCCCAGATTAGCCTGTGCAGTCCGCACAGGCTAATCAGGGACGAAACTTTCCGCTTTTATGATATTTTTTGTTTAAATGAAGTCTCTTCTTAGAAACAAATCCAATTTAGGCGGAAAGTTTCGTCCCTGATAAGCCTGTGCGGACTGAACAGGCTAATCTGGGACGACACTTTACGTACATGCATTATGCCCAGTTTTCTCAGAACACGGCTCAATTATGCATTGATTAACCTCAAATAATGACAAACATACTGTAATCAGAACGATTGACATAGCAAATGCTTTAATCAAACAAATAATGCTAGAAGATGTATTTTGGCTTACGGTGACGCTTTAATTATAACGCCCTGAACGTCCTTAAGGAAAATACAGATCAATCAATTGATGTCATTTACAATACCGTATTTAATATCAGCCCTCTAAAATACAGTCGATTTGGTATAAATTTAACAAGATTTATTTAAAAAAGATATTCGGCGTATATCATGACTTTTAAATAAAGTTAAAAAACAACAACACATTTTTAATAATTTAATTGAAAACAAATGTTTAACAGTTGTGTTGCACTTGTTATTTGCATTTCAATCGCATGAAATCTGTGCTATTAAGTGACCGCATTTTCAAACCACACAATATTGTTTGTTGATAACAATTATACTACGGGAGATCACATCATATGATTCCTCACATGGCTTATTATGAGTTCATTTCCTCGCCCTCAAAATGTATGGTATGCTTAAACATGTACTTGATTAACACATAGTATATTTCAACACATTTAAATAAAATGTTTAGAGTCGCGTCATACGAAAATGGGTCTTATAGCGTTTCGGCAAGCGTACCGCAAGCCCAGTCTGCGTGACTGCGCAATCTGACCAGGAGCTGCGATGTCCGCTATAAAATCACGCGAGTGTTCTTTGTCACATTAAGTATATCCTGACCAGACTGCGAGAAGCGCAGGCTGGGCTTTATCTTCGCCGGCCGCATATGGCATCAGACCCATTTTCGCATGACGCGGGTATTTAAAAAATATAATTGCTTCATGTAAATGGAATATCCAAGCACAATCATCATCATCATCAGCTAGTGACGTGTCCATACCAAGCCAACTTGCGTCGTTTGACTATCGCCAGTAGGGGCTCTTGTGGACCAACAAGTGTTGCAGTCATATTCCGGACGTACTCGTTGGTCTTGTTCTCTGTATAGGAGATGCGGAGCAGTCTTCGGAGAAATTTATTATCAAATACCTGTATTATGCATTCTGTGTCCGTGAGAAGCGTCCAGGTCTCTCACCCGTAGAGTAGGATAGAGACTACGAGGGACTTGTAGAGCCTGTACTTGGTCGGAAAGCTGATAGAACTGCTTGTCCAAAACCTGCTAAATCTGGCCATCACTGCCGTCTTCTCGGCAATGCTTATTCGGACCTCAGCGATACTGGTACTATCCTTGGACAGAGTTGCGCCATAGTGCAGACATCCCTGATGAACGCCCACTGATGTTCTTAATAAGTCCCCCTGCTGTCCGTTGAGAAGTACTGCACGGGTGGCGTTTCCGTTATTGAATAACTTCACCAGCCCATCGTCAATGTTAAATCCTCTCATAACATGCCAAAGGCCATCATGACACACACGGTCGAAAGCTTTCTTAAAGTAAATACAGTTGTGGAAGAGGTCACGTTTGTGTATAAGATGTTTTTCAAAGATTTTTCTGCAGTTGAAGATCAAATCCACTGTGCTCCGCCAAGTTCTGAATCCAGCTTGCTCCTCGGCCAGTAGTTCCTCGGCCTTACTTTTCAATCGATTAAGGATTATGCGTAGCATGACTTTGCTGGGATGACTTCTAAGACTGATGGTTATTCTCGCAAAACTTAAAGTTGCCCTTTTTTGGTGGGGGTATGACCAGTTACTGGGCCCACTCCTTGAGCCACTTCTTCTCCTCCGAAATCTGTTGGCATAAGGTCGTCAATACTATTGTCGTTGCCTCTCCTCCGTGCTTAGTCAGCTCGGAAGGGACGTTATCTACTTCTGGAGATTTTTCCGTATTATGATAACGCACTGCAACCCCAACCTCTGCCTTAATAATGGGCGTCGTCCGCTTCTGGTCTGGGCTCGTTCTGAAGGAGTCTGGAGTCCGTTTGGAGCGGATAGCTGTAGAGTTCACTGCAGTTTTTACCCCATCTGTTTAAGAATGTGACACTCTCGGTCAGGGGATTCCCGTTCGCGCCTGATTTAACACTGGCCTTGGGCATACTGATCTTCGTGAGGGTCTTGAGGGTGCTGTAGGCCTTGTAACTGCTGCCTGCGGTCATCTCTATGTCGATGATGATTCATTGTTCCTCAATCCATGTCTCCTTGGTATTTTCCTTTTCTTCCTTACCTCCCTGTTCGCTTTCTGGGACTTTGCACTAGAGTCCTTGCTAGTGTACTTCTCATGCCTTAGCTATCTTCTGTTGTCACATTTGTCAATGATTAAGGCCGTCACCCATGGTTTGTTCATCCTTCTCTCTCTCTACAAAGCACTTCTTTAGCCGATGACAGTAGGACATCCTTAATGCCATTGCCAATGGTGGCCATGTCATTGTCTTATATGTTCAGGACTGCAACCTTGCCACCTATCTTTGCTTGAAATACATCTGCTACATGTATCGCAAAGCGTTCATTTTCTCCAAGTAAAATCCTATGTGAGGTTTCTTTGTGAATAATAGTGTTTTTCCAAGGCCCTTTTTGCGTGGCGCTGCGCCATGCCACCTTTAACTCTGCCATTTTCAAAGGAAAAATCCGCCATGCGCCCTTATTGATATAATCTTTATTGCCTCTTAACCAAACTTTTAAGCCGACAAGTATCAGATTATGGCCCCAAGCAGCGAAGAATCGCGCAGTTGTGTATTAGTCATGCGTGAATAACCCCGTGTCCATATCAATCGATAATTTCACTGGCTTATACCTAGCACACTTATCGGTCCATAATGTGTACTCATCCACGATAAAATCGATGACAGTTACTTCAGAGAGGTAAACCTCGATGTTATCCTCGTGGAAATTGTGCATTTCATGCATGATACAGTAATATCAAAACATGTATATTTACGAGTAATGAAATTAAAAAAACACAAACAACTTGTGTCTTTTTCGTTATGGTCGTTTAGATTATTAATTATTGAAACAATTACTGAACCGTTTCCTAATTAAATTAAATGCGAATCGCGTATTAGATGGACAAATTATACGATATTACGTTGATATGTGCGCAACTATCGTTTACATCATTTTAACAAGATGGCGGATTATACAGAAAATAAATTGTGACTCTCGGCATAAATGGCAAATAAATAAACGATGGAGATCATACATTTAGAAGAGATTACTGAAATTCAAATTAATGCATGTGATAACGAACGATGCATAAAACGTTTAAGATACAAACAACATTTTCATAAGTAATCTACTCAGTGGATACTTGTAACGGAAACGAGTGTTTGCAAATTGTTAGCGTTCAGTTTACTCGCAAAATTAAAACATCTGACAAGATTATCGTTAGAAAATGGGATAAGGTTAACATGGTTTCATTTATATGTTAGTGTATCTGTTTATAATCAGATTCATATGTATATATTGCTTTATTATGTTTGTCATGCTGTACAGTATACTGAAACAGCATGGAACTTTAATGGAAGACATAACAAGGCAAATATATTAATATTAAATAAAGTTGGTTAAATACACGAATTACCATTAAATGGGCTTGTTTATATTTTTATGTTTCCCCCCAACTGCCTCTGATGCGATTGAATGTTTCTCTCAAAACCAGGCATCCACAGAACGTTTTTGCCCTTTTTTGCATAAACTGCGCGTTAAAATGCCTTTTTTGAAAGTAATGCGCCATGCCCCTTTGCAATCCTGGGAAAAACTACTAGATATGCACTTGCTCTTTAACTCCAGCTTGATGGTGGTGAGCACTAAGTCATGGTCACTGCCGCTATATGCTCCACGAAGCATTCTTGTGTTCGCATTTTCAATGCTGGACTTGAACTGTTGCGGCGCCAGTATGAAATCGATCTATTTTTGTACATGCACTTTTGGAGCATGCCATGTCTCTATTCTGGACGGTTTGTTTTTGGTGCAGCGTGTTGGCCAGCGTGATATCGCTTTCCGACGAACGCAAGAAGTCTCAAACCTCTGTCATTGGTCTGTCCTAAGCCACATCTACCTATTGTCCATCACAAGTCTTGGTATGCGTCCAACCTTGGCGATCAAGTTGTCTTGGACAATGATGATGGGTTTCTTGGGGACCTGGGCTAAGATGCACTCTAATTTTTCGTAGACCTGTTCAATCTCCTCGTTTTTGTAGTCAGTTGTTGGTGCGTAGACCTGGATGCTTGTTATGTTGTTAGGTTTCACTGATAAACGGATAAAAATGAGTCTGTTGGAGACTTGCGTGCAACTGATTACGCTGTTTACTACCTCCTTCCTAACGATGAAAACAACCACATGACGATTTATAGAATCCTTTCCGCTGAACCATATCTTTTGCCCTTCTTCTGTTGATGTTTTTTCGAATCCTAGCCACCTAATCGCAGCTAGTCCGATGATGACCCAGCGCTAGCGCTTCAGCTCATGTGTCAGTTCATGGGCATAGCCACATGCATTTAGTGTTCTTACGTTCAATGTTCCTATGGTTGTTTCCTTTGTCGCCAACCACTGGAGGTGGAGTGCACGGTCGTTGTTATTTCGGATATAAAGTGGAGATACACGTTTTTTCATTGACAGCAAAATGTTATAGTTTTTTTATTCATTTTGAAAGCAATACTTCGTAATCAACGTTCACTGATAGCCTATTATGTCCTCCCCGGATGAGTTAGTGACCAAATACTGACAATGAAATTCTGAGAGATGGATTTTAACGTTTAACTGAAACTAGGCAACACTTTGGTCTATGTGTCGTGTGAGCATAAGAGGGAAGTCTGGAATTCCTTACACTGAACAATATTGCATCCTTAATGCTGTACACAGACGCAGTGATGGTGCCAATATTCGGGGTTGAGGGATTTCTCTCGAATCAGCCAATTAAATATTCGAATGTATTCATTCGGGTCTGCTAGTGTTATTTTAAGATCATTTTAGATGAAAAGCTTGGTAAAACAGCTAAGCCGATAAATATAACTTAATATTGAAAGTTGCATTGTTTTAAGTATCAATGCCACACTTTTAACATACTACACTATTTGCAAACGTTAATCCACCTGTTACAGATATCACCCGTTTTCCCTAGCATATATAAATTAAGCATAGCTGCCATTTTCGCACTAGGCAAATTATACGTCGGGAACGTTTTATCCGTCTGATCATTGATAATTGAATGTCCGTGAGTCCTAACGACAATCTGATTTATACCCATCGAATCGTATGCTCCTGTAATTTTCTTCCTTAATTTATCTGAGGTGTCTAAGGGAAATAATAAGCCTATAGTTTGGTCATTTTATGAGAATGTAAAGTACAGATCATTTGGTCCGAATTGGTATAAATATGGTATGTGTGGTATTCGATTTGGTAGATGATAACGATAGATTATTGTTTAATGACTTGACAGCGTGCAATGAAACACGAATTTATATACAAATAATTTATTGCAAATTGACTGAATATACGATTACCGTGTAAATAAGACTATTTTTTTTTCCAATCAGAAACATGTTCATGAATATGGCTCCCGCTGCCGTTTGCTTCAAAGAAAAAATTAATGTAACAAGGTTCACTTATGTAGTAATACATCTCAATTTAATATGTTACTACATATTGGAGAGCTTTCATTTTCCTTATGGTGTTAGGTCTTGATTAAAACGTTAACCTTGTTAATAAAAGTTCAAAGGTCGATTACTTGGCAAAAAACCAATATTATTCCATGTTCATGAACAAGTTTGCCTTTTGAAATAATTTTAGACATTTCTAGGCCATTACCTAAAAAAGTATTACGTATATCATGGTCACCCTTTTAGTTCCAATGACAAGCATCTGGTCTTACAGAATATTTTACGAAACCGTTATTAAAATAGCAAAAGTATGTATGGGTTATTAATTTAATTATCTTTATAAATCAATTAACACCTATTGTAATGATGCTTGTCAGCTATGTTTATTCTGTAGTGCTCTAATTTTATTTTTCAAAAACTGCTCTGCAAACAAACAACAATGCCATATACTAGTCCCCTTGAACATTATTCTAGAAACCCTAAACCCATATTGATACTAGTCTTTTTATCGCTACCTAACAGTTTGGAGCCAATATATATTGAAAACCTCCAATAATGCCGTTAGTGTCTAATTCCATAAAAGACAAAATGGTTTCCATTGAAGTGCTTTTCACACATAGTTTAATTAACATGTGCCTATACGATGAGAAATGACACGATCAATATAAATAGTTATTTAGGATTGTACGAAGTATGGATTTTCTAGATGTAAGATATTTATTTCAAATTTTAAAAAAAGATTTCAATGATAATTTTATTTAAAAACGAAATGAAAGATTGTGCAACTGAAGCAGAATCAATTTGCATAAAACATTAACAATCTGCGTAAAACATGTCCATTTTTTACAGTTCAACGCATTTTGGGTATTTTGAAATGTTCCAAATTTTCTCCCGTACTCATATAAGAAAGAACGTGTAATTTGTGTATTACTTTAAAAGACAAATTCTCAGTATATACCGTATTATTATACAGCGACCTCATATGCTCAAAGTTATTTAGTTATCAAGATTTCAAGATTTTCAAGATTTATTAAATATCATGTAAATAAAGGCCTCCGGCCCAAAATACAGCATTCATTTACAATTTCATAATGATAAATGCCACCTTGTAAAAATGGTTGTTTTACACTGGTTTTTTAACAAATACACATTATAAAAATGATACAAAATCCGTGTTACCAGTGCATACATGTATATAGTTCCATCATTCATATATGATAGACTCAAAAATATTATTTTTCTGCATTTTGTGACAAAAAAAGAGTCTATGAAACTAGTATACAACACAAATTATTACATCACAAAGTTTGTAATCAAGGTAAATTTATATTCCCAATGACATTCATTAATTTCGTAACATAGAATGTTAATTGTTTTATAACAGAAATATCAGATAAGATAAGATATTAAATGACGTTTCGTTTCTTTGGCCGTAATACCAATTATACAAATAACTTGTTCGTATATCAGTGAACTGGGGGCATTCAAAAAACGCATGAAATTCGTTCTCCAGTACATGTACGTCAAATCTTGTTACACAAAATTAGCATGTTCGGTTTTCGCGCTGTACGTTAAAATGCCTTCCAAGTTCAATGTTCAATTTATGATAAGAACATCTAAAACTAGCAAATGCGCGACGTGACTTAAAGGATACATCTATTGTTAAATATTTCACCGGAGTTAAAAGTGACTTGAACTGTTTGTTAGTGTCGCAGCGCGGAGATGCATTAATCTCATTGTGCCAGTCTTGGATTTTACAGTCTTGTATACGCTGTTTAAAGCATTGTAAAAATATATTCATATCGCCTACGTCCTGGGAAACCCAAACAAAACCAAAACCATATTTGAATAAGTGTTCCTTCACATATGTTGCCCAATTTTTCCTTCCAATATCGTCTGACGACTTCAGCATTCTGATACAATTAAATGGATATCCATGGTTAGGCATTTGTAGTAAATGACACCTGTCCAGTATTTTATGCATTTCTGATAATACACACAACAAAGTGACAGTCTACCACATTCCCCTAAGACCATGCTGTTATTAACCGACGAGCCTACGCCTAAGAAATATTTGCAAAATTCGATTTGTGATCTTTCGATTATATCACAGTATTCATAACCCCATATTTCAGCCCCAAATGTGAGTATCGGCACAATCATAGTGTCAAAAAGTTTTAAAATGTCACTATGGGTAAAATAACCAAAGGGAACTTGAATTTGATAGAGAAGAATGCTTTGCGCGCTTGTGCCACCTACTTGGATTTAGCAGCTGTCCACGATAGCTTTAGAGTAAATGACATATATTTATAGACTGAAACAACTTTAACCTTTTGACCATATAGAAACCACGCTTCATAATTGCGTAAAGGACCACCATTACGGAAGACTATAATTTCGGTTTTATTCAGGTTAATCTGCATACCAGTATCTTCGCAAAATTGTGTTACAGCGTTTAAATGTAACTGAAGGTTATATGCTGTGTCCGCGCAATTAGCTACGTCATCAGCGTACATCAAACAATAAATATCTGGTATATCATTTGTTATGAATATTCCATGTCTACAATTTTCCTTACGTAGCTTACTAAATTATTAATATATAATGAAAATATTATCGGTGAGCTTAAATCACTCTGCCTGGTACCGATGTTACAGCAGAATGGTTGCGTAATGAAATTTCCGGACACTTTGATATGTGCGCGTAAATTTGCGTACAGCGATTGCAAGACAATTAGAATCTTGTCGTTCATACCTGTGGCACATAAGCTGGTAAAAAGCTTGAAATGAACCAATGAATCAAAGGCCTTTTTGAAGTCCACGTATAGTACGTAGAAACGACCACCAGGTTTCGACGTATACTTTTGAATCATGCTCTGGAGACAAAAAAGGTTATCTACAACCGAGTAGCCAGATCTAAACCCGGCTTGTGACTCTTCTGTGATGGTGTTTTTCTCTGCCCACTCATTTATACGATCATTAATTATACTTGAGAAAATTTTATACATGACATTAATCAGTGAAATTCCTCTGTAATTAGCCGGTTCTTCATTACTGCCCGATTTAAATATTGGAACTATAATACTTTCGCACCACGATTCCGAAAATGTACCTGTATCCAAAATTTGATTAAAAAGACTATTCAAGATCGGGATTATGATATGTTGTATGTTTTTATAAAATTCCACTCCTATCCCGTCCTTACCGTGTGATTTACCAGTTTTCAGCTTAGATATACTAATCCTTATTTCTTCATCTCTAATTGGTCTATTAAAAGGGCTATTTACATCATAATCGTCACTGTTATCAAAACGGACATTATGGATTGGAATCTGGTCATCACTGTAAAGTAAAGATTGATAATAATCTCGCCAGTTTCGAGGGGAAACAGAATTGCTTTCCGTTTCCGGCTTTGTGTGTCCTCTTACTAGTTTCCAGAACGTTTTTGGATTATTGCTTGATTTTAGAAGTGAAAATCGTTTTTTACGTTGATACGTGCATAGTTTCCCCTTGCACATGTTTTTGAAAGATGATCTAGCTACCTTATAGTTTAAAAAATCTACGTTATTATTAGTCGAACGAAAGCGTCTAAGAAGAGAGTATTTCTTTCGTTTTGCTAATAAGCATTGCCTGTCCCACCAAGGCTCTTGTTTTTTACGTAATGGGTTATTGTGCCTACAAGTCATAGGTTCGGCAGACATCTTATAAACGTGTATTATTTTTAAAACTGCATCGTTGACATTTGTTCGGATAGTACTTAAAAGATTATCTCTCTATCAACCTTGAACAATGCGTTTCTACTGAAATTATTATGTAACATACATACATTTAGTAAGCGATAGTAATTCATATGAATTGATATATGTTGAAATATTTATGTGCTAAACGAACGTTTCGAATGTATGTGCGTTTATATGTCTTCCTTTGTCGGAAATCTTCTTTGGTCTTTTATTTAGATTGGCAAGTTTCACGAACTGTTAAGGAAGTTTGTCCTCTTGCAAGAGATATTCATTATCAGAGCAATCAGTCCATATCCGTCGAATTAATACGGGAACATGAACCAAATATGGTTTCCAGACATAGAATGATTGAAGTTAACGCCGATGCCGACACGTATTTTTTTTATCCCCGCCGAAAAATTTTCGGAGGGGATATAGTAATTGGTCCTGTCCGTCTGTCCGTCTGTCCGTCTGGCTGAATCTTTGTCCGGAGCATAACTCCAAATCTATTCAATACACTTACTTTAAACTTAGAATATAAACAGATGGCAACTAGGACAAGTGCAGTGACCAAGAACCATAACTCTATCTACCTTAGTTTTTGAATTATCTCCCCTTTTATAGGATTTTAAAGTACATTTTTGTCCGGAGCATAACTCTAAATCTACTGAAGGGATTTACTTGAAACTTGAAATATACACAGATGGAAACTATGAGAAGTGCAATGACCATGAACCACAACTCTATTACCTTAGTTTTTGAATTATCTTCCCTTTTATATGATTTTAATGTAAATTTTTGTCCGGAGCATAACTCCAAATCTACTGTAGGGATTTACTTGAAACTTGAAATATTAACAGATGGCAACTAGGAGAAGTGCAGTGACCAAGAACCACAACTCTATCTACCTTAGTTTTTAAATTATCTTCCCTTCTATATAATTTTAAAGTACATTTTTGTCCGGAGCATAACTCTAAATCTACTAAAGGGATTTAATTGAAACTTGAAATATAAACAGATGGCAACTAGGAGAAGTGCAGTAATCAAGAACCATAACTCTATCTACCTTAGATTTTGAATTATCTCCCCTTTTATATAATTTTAAAGTAATTTTTTGTCCGGAGCATAACTCTAAATCTACTGAAGGGATTTACTTGAAACTTGAAATATAAACAGATGGAAAGTAGGAAAAGTGCAGTGACTAAGAACCATAACTCTATCTACCTTATTTTTAATTATCTCCCCTTTTATATAACTTTAAAGTAAATTTTGTCCGGAGCATAACTCTAAATGTACTAAAGGGATTTACTTGAAACTTGAAATATAAACATATGGCAACTAGGAGAAGTGCAGTGACCAAGAACCATAACTCTATCTACCTTAGTTTTTGAATTATCTCCCCTTTTATATAATTTTAAAGTAATTATTTGTCCGGAGCATAACTCTAAATGTACTGAAGGGATTTACTTGAAACTTCAAACTTAAACAGATGGCAACTAGGAGAAGTGCAGTGACTAAGAACCATAACTCTACCTACCTTAGTGTTTGAATTATATCCCTTTATTTAATTTCAAAGTAATTTTTTGTTCGGAGCATAATGAATTATCTCCCTTTATTTGTTTTTACAAATATTATTCTTCTCTCTAAAACAAATGTTGTCATACAAGCAAACACAATTCGGCGGGGATTCGGCACTACTGTGACAAGCTCTTGTTATTAATTGTGTCTACGCGTCGTACAAACGAATCTCTACAGAGTAAAACATTTTGTTGCAGTTGAAACAAACAAATATTATTTCGTTTATTATTCTCTGTAACTACTTTATCTGAACTTGTATTCAATTTTTATTTATCCATATTTTATCTGGTCTGAGAAACGTTTATACTTGCTTTACCATTGTTTGCCATTAACCGCATAGGGAGCTGATGAGTCCGAGGAATTGCACTGCTAACAAAAGAGACTTATTCATCAGCATATGAATGTGTCCACTTAGGAGTGGGGATTGGGCATTGTGAATAGTTTTTTTTTGTGTTTAAATCGTTAGATATTTAGACATTCTACTTAAACATGACTTTTTCCAGTGTTGTTATTGTGACATAATGTATATGTGTTTATCTCATTTACAATACAGTAAATCGGATCGGTTATATTGTGCGTTTGAGTTAACTAAAATATCCAATGAATGTCAATGGAAAGAAATGACTGGAGATGCGACTCCTATGTTCCTTTAAAATCATTAAGTTCTGCGGGTAACTTTTGTTTTTCAAAATCGGAGCAAAAATATTGTACTTCATCTTAATCTCATAAGAACATCAATACTAAATTCTAAGATCTACAAAATAATACAATAGTGATTTCATCGTTCAATACAATTTTTATTAGTGCCAAAGCTGCAGGTATCTTTTGGAGTTCGATTTATTTGTCACGAAAAGAATGATTGTGTTAAAACACACACGCTTACGTTCACGCTTAAGGAGTTTAACTGCATCTGATACCTATATAAAATACAAATAACTGTGCACGTCAGGTTACAATAAAGATGTTATGTTTTGGTCCTGTCTGTAAAAATGAAGCCCTTAAAAGAACAAGTTCAAGCCATAGGTGAAGTTACAACTTCTTGACCTAATGTTAAACATATTCATAGCACGCAATTCATCAACGTTTTGTGACTTGCGATAGCTGGAAATACAGAAAGTATAAAAAGATGGAAAAATACTGAACATGTCCAGCACAAATAAAACTAATGCCAATGTTTTTGTGATCAATCATTTATTTTGATTATCAATATTATTAACTTATCAACATTGAAATGCATTTTGATGTTCTTCCACTAATAAGTTAGGAAATTATTTGAATAGGCACAATAAGTATTATGTATTGTAAAAAAGGACGCTTGTTGTAACATTAATAGTTTTTTTAAAGTGAATATATTATTTGTGGAGCATAATTTAATGAGCTTTAATGCATCTGTTTGGCCAGTATTCGAGCGGAATATTAGCGGAATGGCAATAAGATTGATATATGAGACAGAGGGGGAGAGAGTGAGGGATTGAGTGAGGATAGAGAGAGGGAGGAGGGAGAGGGAGGGGGAGAGGGAGGTAGAAATATTATATAAGCCGCAAATGAATTTTACACAAGCCACTGCAGCAAAAGAAAATCACAAAATCTCATTTAGAATAGGCACTTGCAAGCAATTTACTGCCATTTTCAAAGCAGGTATAACAATGCAAAAAACACATGAAACTGGATTTTATCACCTGAAAAAGTGTCATTGCAAATACGTTAATTTCATAACTTAAGTAATACATTTTTTTTTAAACAAACTTACTTCGAACCCCCCCCCCCCCCCATCCCAATTTAGTCGATCGTATCGGAGAATGTGATGTGTAAAAACATCTTTTTGATCCAGAACAAAGTTAACATCATCAAATCTGATTGATCGATTGTGTACAAATTAGTATAAATGAACAAACTAGGGATTGCAACGGTTAATCGGTTAACCGGTTATCCGTTTCTTTAGGAGGTTAACCGATTACAAAATTAATTTTCGGTTACTCTTGCAGAAAACGCATTTTTTGTTGAACGCAATAAATGCTCAAATCGTTAGCACCTTTTCTTTTTCAATCAGCACACACCAGTGATAATTTTCATCTGTATGAGAAACATAAATAGACTACAACAGAATTAATGTAGTGATTGACCAAAAGGTGCTAATAATCTTGATTCGTTATTTTCGGATATGTTCGTCCTACCGTTTGTTTATGTTTATGTGAGCACTGGAACTCTTGATAGAAACTATTGAAGTTCATCAGTTACTATTTAAACGTTTTGTTATATTGTTATGTCTGGTTATATAATTGTGTATATGCAGTAAGGATGTCATATTTAACACGGCGTTGCTAAGAAAATTAACTTGACGCAGCTAACCAAAACCCCGCACAACAAAATAATGACATCCTTCAATGCGCTCGATGGAGTCTAAATCATGACCCACATATTTAAAACTCAGTCAAGCAGAGCCATTTCAATAACTCGCGCAAGTAAACAAGTTCACTTAATATCCCATTAACATTACCACGCTTTGTTTTATTATTCCCGTAGCGTAAAAACGCTTCATTTATTATTACATGAACAAAGATTTTGAGAGAGCGAAAGTAATAAAATAAAATAAAGTTGTTTTTTAACAAGCATCATATATGATCCCATTAAGATAAACACGCTTCATTTATTATTTATTATCCCTTGATCAAAATCACGTTTCATGTAGTTACCATTAGCAAACGGACTAACGCTGAATTTCAAATACCACGCTTTTAAGAATGTTTCCAAAACACGAAACCCTGTTGGGAAAACTTAAATGTTTGGGCCAGTGATTTTATAATAAATAATGCGTATATATAATGTAATGTGAGTTGTCATAACGTGACTCATTCTCTTCTCATGTAAGGCAATACCTGCATTCAAAAGTAATCGTTCCTATAACAATCCTAATTGAACGGCGTCATATAAAAATGAGCCCTATGCCATATGTGGCCAGCGTTGCTCCAGAGCAGCCTGCGCAGTCACGCAAGGTTTCGTGATCTCATCGGCGTTAATTGGTCTGGAGCTACATATGTCGAATAAGACCCATTTTCGCATGACGCGGATCAAGTAATACTCAGTACGTTGGTGTACTCGAATATAGCCAATGCCATAGTTAAGTATAGCACTGCACTTTGGTGTTATCGCAACTTCGAAAGTCAACTATTATAAATAAAAATAATTTGCATTTATATATCATCATGATAGTTCTCCTTTTCCTTTTCATAATTATCATCAATTTCAGCAGTGTCATGATTATCAATATCATCATCATTAGCAGCAGTACCAACATCAGCAGCAGTACCAGCATCAGTGGATTGTCACTGCATTTCAGTATTATTATAACCACAATTGCATCATACCCCTGTGATCAATATCATACTATTGTGTAATTTAAAAAGGGACGTGTTCGTAGATGTTCACATTATTTGAAGTGTGTCATTAAAAGCCTTTAATAGCTAGATTTGAACATCGGTGCTACAGAGCTCCGGTATATAAACAAAGACACAATTTATAAAAGAAAATCAAAGAAAAGTACCTGCTTAACGAAAATCCAGTGTATGTTGAAATTTCGTCCCTGGTTAGCCTTTACGGACTGCACAGGCTAATCTTGGACGACACTGTACGAACATGCCTGGATTTCTTACAACGCACAAGTAATTAGGCTGCAAGACAATCAACAAGACAGAGTATATTTGCATATACATGTAATTGTTTATAAACGTCAAAGACCTATAAAATACATATTTTATATGTCCTTGTAAACGTATACGTTTTTCGGATGTTTTTTTATGTGGAACAAAGACAGTCGGTTAACCGGTTAACCGCTCCAATATCGAAACAGGTTAACCGGTGACGGATTTGCTTTGGTTTGCCATCCCTAGAAAATACCATACATTCAATGAACATTTACATCAAAACGTCTGATTGAGCAAATGATAAATTTCGAATTCAATTCAGTGGTGTTCAATTTTTTCCCACTACTGACTGTTTGATTAATTGGTAAAATTCACTTTTATTCACATCGTATGGAAGAATGTGCAGCAAATAATAACGTGAATGTTAGCTACTTTGATCTAAGGTTAAGATATTTCATTGCTTGATGTGTTCATACTTAAATGAATCTGTTTTCGATTTTATATCATTCTTTATATTATGTCGTTTAAATACCATACGAAATAACAGCTTGCATGTATCACAGTCGTTGCAAAACTTTTATTTTTCAAAATAAAAAACAACAACATATTCATCACAATAAAATATTTTCCAACGCCAATCTTGCATTAACCCAATGTAATAACAATAAAAGAGGAAAAACTATTTCAAAAAAAGGTGTGTTTCAACTTAACGAGATAAAAACTTATCCAGTTTCGCACCAATATGAATTATAATCTGAAAATTATTTGCCTCTTTCTGCCACTGTCGGTAAAATATGACAATTAAATGCCTTCGAATCATCATGGTATTCTGATTTATATCATTTTACGTTGTTATCTTAATGACACGTCGTCCGTTCCTAAATAAACCTGCGTCGCCTAAAGGAGTTTACGGATAAATAGTTTCAGCATGTTTTGAAGACCTCAATCAATTGCGTAATGGAGAAATTAATCGGTGTTGTTGATAATTTTCAAATCATGGTACTCATTACGATTGTTTCTCATTGTACACGTTAAACAAAAAGGACTTTTGTAAAATCTGATGGGCTATCTTAATGCATTATTATGTTATAAATTGTTTTAAGTTTCAAATGCGTTCATTTTAGTTACGATGGCAATGCAGTTAAGCATAACTCTGTTCTGCGAATATCGATGCTGTATTGGATAATATACTGAACTATTCTGATGTTAAAATAGACAACCATGTCCGGAAACTAAACTAAAAATGTATAACACAGCTTAATTTCGCACACCCCACCAACGCGGTACTGAAGGACAAAACAAGAAAATAAAACGATTTTATCTAATATATATAAAGACGTAAATAGTTTATTTTTACGATCTGGTCTTTACATAAAAGATCATGTTTTTTTATAAATAGTTGTATCAGTTAATATGTGATAAACAGAAACAAGGTTCATTTGAATTACATTTAAGAGAAATAAAACTCAGCATGAATTAGGTATTGTCATTTAACATGTAACTAGAAGGTGACGCGTAATATTTTATCTTAGTAACGGTATCTACACATGTGGTGTCACAGGCATGCAAGTTAACGCTTTTAATCCACACTTGGGGCATAGACTTCCATTGAGAGAATGTGATCGTGCCTGTATCGCAGATCTTTTGAAGAACATTATCTTGCTTAAATTGACAATCCGAAATTAAATATGAAATGCATAACTAATTTTGTTCGTGTTTTTTTATTGTTTATCTTAAATTTATAATTTATTACGAGCATATATTACATACATTTATATGTTAAGGTAATGCAAAGAACAAAGTTGGAACTATTCAAGTTTATTTAAGGCCCCATATGACTGTTTCATGTTGAACATTTGTATCGTTAATTTAGATTCTATTAAAAAATAAGATAGAATGAAATCAGTTTAGTACATATTGAGAACAACACAAACAAATATTTTTCAGGCTAAAGACGTTGATATTACTTTTAAAACTTTTTTAAAATCATAAAACATAATAATAAAGTAAAATGCAAAAGCTTTGTCAATAAAATTGTATGCCATGTCATGACGTTTTACAGTTTTGCTAATGAAAAGCTCTGATACTCGTTCATTTAAAATCACACAATTCATTTCCGGCTAGAGATTTTTGTTTAAGCGCGAGTTCGATTTTAAAATAAAGATATTTATTTAAAAAAACCTTCAGTTGTTTACTTAACAAGATACATACTTTTATTTTAAAAAGTTTGCCGCTACCTGAAATCAGTTTTCGGACCTATGTTACTTATCAATAATAAAAAACTTAATTTTGACGATAGGTTTTTACAAAACATTGTAAATGACACGTAAAACTAAACGGGAAATATTAATAACGAAATAGTAAATGTTAATATAAAGAAAGATATGTTCTATTCAATAAAACAGTCTGTCTCGGTCTTGAATCTTACACGTTTCTTAATAATTATTTCCGGAACTATAGACGTACGGTATTTATAATATTATAATACAGGTTTAAGCAACTGCATACATCTACTTTTAAATCAAATTTTCTACGTCGCAATAGATCTTTCAAAGTTTCGCTTATTAATATATCCGGCACTATTTACGCTTAAATCACAAAGTATACTTCAGACTTTGAGTGTTTCAAGATGTTTATGGAATATAAGCAAAATGCCTTTGACCATTTACATACCAGTTCATTTATTATAGACAAAGTGCATCAGCTCAATACAAAAAACATACATGCTCATAAACATAGATTACTATGAGAAGCGTTGAAACATAACTTACAAAAGTTAATGTATTGACAGCTATGTACGAAGACACAAGTAATAAATAGACAATATATTCACGGTTACATACAATATTAACATTAGAAGCAGCCAATACTTCCTCACGGATGTTTATAAAACCCTTAATCGCTTTCCTTTAATACTTGCAGTCCGCAAAGAAATAATTGAGTTTAAGCAACGGCATCGCTATATAAATGCTTACTCGGCATTAAATAGTTTGTGTTGTCACTGACTATTGGTGCAGAGACACACACTTTATGAAGCTAGCGTGTATTATTCTAATTTAACTTATATTGAATAACAATGCGATAAATATCAAAACTTTATTTAATGATACCCTTGTTTTAAGCCTCCTGTGCGAAGGGATAAAATAGTGTTTATTGGAATAATGTACACTATGAAGACAGGTGTGATAACGCAAAATAATAGAAGGTCACGTTCAACACGGTGTAAGGCACATTGGATCACACAATTAGTGGTTCTCGACCACCTGCTCGCTGTAAACAATTTACCTGGTTACAAAATTAAAATTAACAATTCACATATCATTTATTAATTAAGATTTTTTCTTGAACGTTTTAGGTTTAAACATTAATTCTGATTTGGGATGGAAGTGTGCCCCATTATCTATTGAACACAGACTAGACTCAGCTCTGTTACGTTCATTGTGGTGGAATGACATTCCCATTCAATGCGTCAGCGATTTTCTACCCTTTGTATTTTCACCATGATCCTTGTTCAATTTTGTTCTCTCTTACCAAAGACGTAAAATGGAGACAAGGCTTTCATCTTGTATGAGTGTACATGAGACCACAGGACGGATATATTGTGTGATACATTAGTTCAAAGAGGAATCATGTATTGGTCCCATTTTCAATGTTTATTTTATTAAATAGACTGTTTGGCATCTGTGTGATATATTGTTATAACTGTATTTGATAGTTATGAAGCGGTGTTACAACACGTTTTATAATAAAAACCCGAATTGTAATATTTTATTACAAAGTGGGTTGCGATGCATGATTACATTTCGGGTCGAGAGTAACAACCCGTTTTGTAATAAAAACCCGAAATGTAATAAATTTTATCATGTCCATTAAATCAGAGATTCAGTCTTGTTTAGAAGTTATTTTCATGTTTAAATTAGTTTTTGAGTAGGTATTGATTGTTTCCCCAACCTTTGTTCTTATAGACTCCATCAACAAATCATGAATGTAATGATTTATTACAAAGTTGGTTGCGATGCATTATTACATTTCGGGTCGACAGTAACAACCCGTTTTGTAATAAAAACCCGAAATGTAATCAATTGTACCATGTTCGATAAAGTCCCAGATACAGTCTTGTTTAAATTCATTTTCAAGTTTAAATTAGTTTTAGAGTAGGTATTGACACTGTTTAGAGTAGGTATTTAGAGTAGGTATTTAGGGTAGGTATTCCACGACCTTTGTTCTTATCGACTCCATCAACAAATCATGAATGTAATAATTTATTACAAAGTGGGTTGCGATGCATTATTACATTTTGGGTCGAGAGTAACAACCTATTTTGTAATAAAAACCCGAAATGTAATAAATTTTATCATGTCCATTAAATCAGAGATACAGACTTTTTTAGACGTTATTTTCATGTTTAAATAAGTTTTAGAGTAGGTATTGACTGTTCCCCCAACCTTTGTTCTTATAGACTCCATCAACAAATCATGCATGTATTAATTCATTACAAAGTGGGTTGCGATGCATTATTACATTTTGGGTCGAGAGTAACAAGCCATTTTGTAATAAAAACCCGAAATGTAATCAATTGTACCATGTTCGATAAAGTCCCAGATACAGTCTTGTTTAAATTCATTTTCAAGTTTAAATTAGTTTTAGAGTAGGTATTGACACTGTTTAGAGTAGGTATTTAGGGTAGGTATTTAGGGTAGGTATTCCCCCGACCTTTGTTCTTATAGACTCCATCAACAAATCATGAATGCAATAATTTATTACAAAGTGGGTTGCGATGCAATATTAAATTTCGGGTCGACAGTAACAACCCGTTTTGTAATAAAAACCCGAAATGTAATAAATGTTATCATGTCCATTAAATCAGAGATGCAGACATGTTTAGATGTTATTTTCATATTATAATTAGTTTTAGAGTAGGTATTGACTGTTCCCCTGATCTTTGTTCTTATAGACTCCATCAACAAATCATGCATGTATTAATTCATTACAAAGTGGGTTGCGATGCATTATTACATTTTGGGTCGAGAGTAACAAGCCATTTTGTAATAAAAACCCGAAATGTAATCAATTGTACCATGTTCGATAAAGTCCCAGATACAGTCTTGTTTAAATTCATTTTCAAGTTTAAATTAGTTTTAGAGTAGGTATTGACACTGTTTAGAGTAGGTATTTTGGGTAGGTATTTAGGGTAGGTATTCCCCCGACCTTTGTTCTTATAGACTCCATCAACAAATCATGAATGCAATAATTTATTACAAAGTGGGTTGCGATGCAATATTAAATTTCGGGTCGACAGTAACAACCCGTTTTGTAATAAAAACCCGAAATGTAATAAATGTTATCATGTCCATTAAATCAGAGATGCAGACATGTTTAGATGTTATTTTCATATTATAATTAGTTTTAGAGTAGGTATTGACTGTTCCCCCGATCTTTGTTCTTATAGACTACATCAACAAATCATGAATGTAATAATTTAGTACAAAGTGGGTTGCGATGCATTTTTACATTTCGGGTCGACAGTAACAGCCCGTTTTGTAATAAAAAACCCGAAATGAAATAAATTGTATCATGTCCATTAAATCAGAGATACAGACTTTTTTTAGAAGTTATTTTCATGTTTAAATTAGTTTTAGAGTAGGTACTGACTGTTCCCCCGACCTTTGTTCTTATATACTCCACCAACAAATCATGAATGCAATAATTTATTACAAAGTGGGTTGCGATGCATTATTACATTTCGAGGTGACATTTACAACCCGTTTTGAAATAAAAAGCGAAATGTAATACATTGTACCATGTACGATTAAGTCCGAGATACAGTCTTGTTTAAAGTTATTTTCAATTTTAAATTAGTATTAGAGTAGGTATTGACAATTCACCAGACCTTAGTTCTAATATTTTTTCATCCAGTCGATCCTCTATTTTGCAATTTCCTAACTTACCTCAGGATGATGAAACACATTTACATGTCATAATTGAAAACTATAATTTACGCTCGATGTGTACCAAATTACGACGTTAATAAAAACATAGCAGTAACCTCGAATACATGATCTGAAAGTAACAGGCAATTAGTACTACGTTAAGAAAGGAAGTTTGAAAGATTCCTTCAGTGTGCAACTCATTTAAATTCACGTCAAGGAAAACGTAACAATGCAAACATTAAACAATTAATGATCGTATAATAAATTTGTAGCACCGATAAGAATTATTCGCTAGTCAATTTGCGACAACGTCGTGTAATTAATAGCTTTAAATAATAGTTTATTAATATCGTTGTATTAAAACTTTGATATTTACAACCTTATAAGTTTTTTTATTCAACTTAACCTTAGTATAAATTAACAACTATGTTTGTTTGATTAAGGCCCTGCTTTTGCTGAATCAAGGATAATTATAATATAACATCCTAACATTTAATCAGTGTTCATAATTATTTTTATAATGCAGAAGCATGTATTATTATGCAATGAGAGTAACATGTGAAGTTTACACGAGACCGACTGTATACATAACTGAATGTTCACTGGCCCGACGTAATGTTTCACTAGACCTGAACAGTCAGTCTAGTAGTCATGGCGTCTGTTTCAGTACGATATGTTCAATAAACATATGAGCCGCGCTATGTGAAAAGGGGGTTTAATGCATGTGCGTTAAGTGTCGTCCAAGATTTGCATGTGCAGTCCGCACAGGCTAATCAGGCACGACACTTTCCGCCTAAACTTAATATTTGCTAAGAAGAGACTTTCTTGAAACGAATAATATCATAAAGGCGCAAAGTGTCGTCCCTTATTAGCCTGTGTGGACTGCTCAAGCTAATCTGGGACGGCACTTTACGCACATGAATTAAACCCCTTTTTACAGAGCAAGGCCCATTTCTATTGTATGTAAACCGCTATGTAGCTAAGCTTACTCAATCAGGAAGATCAATTCATTAGTCTTCTACATATGTCAGTGTCAAATAAAGATTATTATATATATTTGACTCAATTTTAAATAAAAATGGCATACGAAAAGGATAGAACTCGAACAACTCGAATGAATATTTCTTTTAAAAGTTAAATAGTCTATAACTATGCTCTATGGAGAAGTCAATGAGGGGATGGTTTCTGTTTTATTAACGTTATACACAACAATATGCCTCATATTTTCTCAGGCGGGGTAAGATAATACAAATATCATATTCATTATAATAAATTAATTTGATTTTTTTGTACGAATTAATGTGTTTTCACAGTTATTATCCACAATTTTTTTTAATTCGTTGTGTTTCGCTAAGATGATCCACAGTGGAACACGCATTCTAGAATATAAAAAATAATACTTAATTAATTATACTTAATTATTCACATACTATTCTGTTTCTTATGAAATGGTTTTGGTACCTTTGACGCAGTAGTGGAAACTGTGGGTCTATTATAATATACCGATACTGACGTTTCAAATCGGAATGACGCAGTTGTGAAACATTCCGCCAAGAACATTTAGTATTATACAATACACGTAGTATAAAATATAAGTTGTTAATTTTTGTATGTCTATTAAAACAGATACAATAATAAGTGAATCGTATTAACTATGATTATAATTTCCTTTTGCCTACTGTTAAAAATATTAAGGTGATCGAATGACTGTATTGGATAGAGTAAAAGTAATCAACTTGTGCGATTATTTTATATTATGTTGACTATTTGTAATGAATAAGATCACTTCTTTGTATGATTTTTAAAATTTAAAAATGTAATTGGATTAATATCATTATCAATTAGAATATTCTAAAGGTAATTGTTTTGTTATCATTATCAATAAGAATATTCAATTAACATAAAAGAGACAGCAAATATATGTTTAATGCTAAATGATTAAATATATCTACTCATTATTTTTTGTAATTTAAGCATAAGCATTACGTAATAAAGTTACTTAACTAAGTCTGTGTAATTGAACAATTTTGAAATTTTTAATTGTATCCAGCATTGAAAATATAATCGATCATTTAGACAATGAGAACTTTTTTTTGTAAATGAAATTCACCACCGAAATCATATATGCATTATGTAAATGACTTATTGATTCTATTCTTTGAATGATTTTGACATGTTTTGTTTTCTTTTTTGTTTTACCCACTATTTGTATACATCATTTTGTGTTGTACTTCTCAAATACATGTACCATATCTTTGCTATCTCAAACACATACTGTGTATAGGCTATAAATTTGCAATATGCTATTTAATGCCGAATAAATGTTATGTTATGTTATTTTGAACATAGAATTGACCAAAAAGGCCTTTTAACAGATTTTAGCATGTTTTGAAGTTTGTCATTAAATGCTTTATAATTATAAATGTAAACATTAGATCGAAAAAGCTCCAGTAAAAAATCAATAATAAAATTTAAAAAAAGGAATAAAAAGTAGCCCTCATCAGGGCTCGAACCAGTGACCCCGGAGTCCTGGAGTAAAAACCAATTACACCGCTCGGCCATCCTGCCAAGTATGTATGAGTGACGTATTTTATACTTTATATAAGCAATCTTCGCAGTTTCACAAAAGTAAACGACAACAACAGAACTCTCCAAATTCAATCGTTTCAAGAGGTCGCCGTGGTGTAATGGATATGGTGTCCGCCTAGCGACCGGGAGTTAACGGGTTCGATCCCCACCGTGTGAGCGTTCTTTAGATCTCCCCCAAAGACACCAAGTACTGGTTCTAGGCCCACGAAACGGACTCGAGAGCGTTTATATAAGTCTTAGGCTTTCGATACAATCGAGCTAAAATAAATAGGTTTAAACTTTGAACTAATCGTTTCGCGTTGCAACGCTTTATAATTTTCAGGTTTTTAAATCGTCAAAAGATGCATATAATGGCTATATTAGACCATGGTAAAAGTTCAGTATTACTGTTTTCTCACAAATATCATAACTAAAACGAAAATGTGCGAATCTGAAACAACCTTTTTTTCAATTTTGTCAATTTACCAAAACGTGAAAAGGTCCCTTTAAGCTACAAAACCACATCAATGGCAAATTTATCTGTCTTCAAATATATAACTTTTGCATCGCAACCCACTTTTTAATAAATTATTACATTCATGATTTGTTGATGGAGTCTATAAGAACAAAGGTCGGGGGAGCAGTCAATACCTACTCTAAAACTAATTTAAACATGAAAATAACTTCTAAAAAAAGTCTGTATCTCTGATTTAATGAACATGATAACATTTATTACATTTCGGGTTTTTATTACAAAACGGGTTGTTACTGTCGACCCGAAATGTAATAATGTATCACAACCAACTTTGTAATAAATTATTACATTCATGATTTGTTGATGGAGTCTATGAAAACAAAGGTCGGAGGAATACCTACCCTAAATACCTTCTCTAAATACCAACTCTTAATACCTACTCTAAACAGTGTCAATACATTCTCTAACACTAATTTAAACTTGAACATGAATTTTAACAAGACTGTATCTGGGACTTTATCGAACATGGTACAATTGATTACATTTCGGGTGGTTATTACAAAACGGGTTGTTACTCTCGACCCGAAATGTAATAATGCATCGCAACCCACTTTGTAATAAATTATTACATTCATGATTTGTTGATGTAGTCTATAAGAACAAAGGTCGGGGGAACAGTCAATGCCTACTCTAAAACTAATTTAAACATAAAAATAACTTCTAAAAAAGTTTGTATCTCTGATTTAATGGACATGATGAAATTTATTTTATTTCGGGTTTTTATTACAAAACGGGTTGTTACTGTCGACCCGAAATGTAATAATGCATCGCAACCCACTTTGTAATAAATTATTACATTCATGATTTGTTGATGTAGTCTATAAGAACAAAGGTCGGGGGAACAGTCAATACCTACTCTAAAACTAATTTAAACATGAAAATAACTTCTAAAAAAGTCTGTATCTCTGATTTAATGGACATGATACAATTTATTACATTTCGGGTTTATATTACAAAACGGGTTGTTACTGTCGACCCGAAATGTGATAATGCATCGCAACCCACTTTGTAATAAATTATTACATTCATGATTTGTTGATCTAGTCTAAAAGAACAAAGGTCGGGAGAACAGTCAATACCTACTCTAAAACTAATTTTAACATGAAAATAACTTCTAAACAAGTCGGTATCTCTGATTTAATTGATATGATAACATTCATTACATTTCGTGTTTTTATTACAAAACGGGTTGTTACTGTCGACCCGAAATGTAATAATGCATCGCAACCCACTTTGTAATAAATTATTACATTCATGATTTGTTGATGGAGTCTATAAGAACAAAGGACGGGGAAATACCTACACAAAATACCTACTCTACATACCGACTCTAAACAGTGTCAATACCTACTCTAAAACTAATTTAAATTTGAAAATGAATTTAAACAAGACTGTATCTGTGACTTTATCGAACATGGTACAATTGATTTCATTTCTGGTTTTTATTACAAAACGGGTTGTTACTGTCGACCCGAAATGTAATAATGCATCGCAACCTACTTTGCAATAAATTATTACATTCATGATTTGTTGATGGAGTCTATAAGAACAAAGGTCGGGGGAACAGTCAATACCTACTCTAAAACTTATTTAAACATAAAAATAACTTCTAATAAAGTCTATATTTCTGATTTAATGGACATGATAAAATTTATTACATTTCGGGTTTTTATTACAAAACGGTTTGTTACTGTCGACCCGAAATGTAATAATGCATCGCAACCCACTTTGTAATAAATTATTACATTCATGATCTGTTGATTTAGTCTATAAGAACAAAGGTCAGGTGACAGTCAATACCTACTCTAAAACTAATTATAATATGGAAATAACTTCTAAACAAGTCTGTATCTCTGATTTAATGGACATGATAACATTTATTACATTTCGGATTTTTATTACAAAACGGGTTGTTACTGTCGACCCGAAATGTAATAATGCATCGCAACCCACTTTGTAATAAATTATTACATTCATGATTTATTGATGGAGTCTATGAGAACAAAGGTCGGGAGAATACCTACCCTAAATACCTACTCCTAATACCTACTCTAAACAGTGTCAATACCAATTCTAACACTAATTTAAACTTGAAAATGAATTTAAACAAGACTGTATCTGGGACTTTATCGAACATGGTACAATTGATTACATTTCGGGTTTTTATTACAAAATTGGTTGTTACTCTCGACCCGAAATGTAATAATGCATCGAAGCCCACTTTGTAATAAATTATTACATTCATGATTGTTGATGAAGTCTATAAGAACAAAGGTCGGGGAACAGTCAATACCTACTCTAAAACTAATTTAAACATGAAAAGAACCTCTTAAAAAGTCTGTTTTTCTGATTTAATGGACATGATAAAATTTATTACATTTCGGGTTTTATTACAAAATCGGGTTGTCACTCTCGATCCGAAATTTAATAATGCATCGCAACCCACTTTGTAATAAATTATTACATTCATGATTTGTTGATAGAGTCTATAAGAACAAAGGTCGGGGGAACAGTCAATACCTACTCTAAAACTAATTTAAACATGAAAATGAGTTCTAAAAAGTCTGTATCTCTGATTAAATGGACATGATAAAATTTATTACATTTCGGGGTTTTATTACAAAACGGGTTGTTACTGTCGACCCAAAATGCGAAAATGCATCGCAACTCACTTTTTAATAATTATTTTAATTCGGGTTTTTATTACAAAACGGATTGTAACATAGCGGGGTTTTTGTATTGACACAATGGGTTATAGTTTCCAACTTCTATTCTAGGCCCACGAAACGGACTCGAGAGCGTTTATATAAGTCTTAGGCTTTCGATACAATCGAGCTAAAATAAATAGGTTTAAACTTTGAACTAATTGTTTCGCGTTGCAACGCTTTATAATTTTCAGGTTTTTAAATCGTCAAAAGATGCATATAATGGATATATTAGACCATGGTAAAAGTTCAGTATTACTGTTTTCTCACAAATATCATAACTAAAACGAAAATGTGCGAATCTGAAACAACCTTTTTTTCAATTTTGTCAATTTACCAAAACGTGAAAAGGTCCCTTTAAGCAACAAAACCACATCAATGGCAAATTTATCTGTCTTCAAATATATAACTTTTGCATCGCAACCCACTTTTTAATAAATTATTACATTCATGATTTGTTGATGGAGTCTATAAGAACAAAGGTCGGGGGAGCAGTCAATACCTACTCTAAAACTAATTTAAACATGAAAATAACTTCTAAAAAAAGTCTGTATCTCTGATTTAATGGACATGATAACATTTATTACATTTCGGGTTTTTATTACAAAACGGGTTGTTACTGTCAACCCGAAATGTAATAATGTATCGCAACCAACTTTGTAATAAATTATTACATTCATGATTTGTTGATGGAGTCTATGAAAACAAAGGTCGGAGGAATACCTACCCTAAATACCTTCTCTAAATACCAACTCTTAATACATACTCTAAACAGTGTCAATACCTTCTCTAACACTAATTTAAACTTGAACATGAATTTTAACAGGACTGTATCTGGGACTTTATCGAACATGGTACAATTGATTACATTTCGGGTGGTTATTACAAAACGGGTTGTTACTCTCGACCCGAAATGTAATAATGCATCGCAACCCACTTTGTAATAAATTATTACATTCATGATTTGTTGATGTAGTCTATAAGAACAAAGGTCGGGGGAACAGTCAATACCTACTCTAAAACTAATTTAAACATGAAAATAACTTCTAAAAAAGTCTGTATCTCTGATTTAATGGACATGATACAATTTATTACATGTCGGGTTTTTTATTACAAAACGGGCTGTTACTGTGGACCCGAAATGTAATAATGCATCGCAACCCACTTTGTAATAAATTATTACATTCATGATTTGTTGATGGATTCTATAAGAACAAAGGTCGGGGGAACAGTCAATACCTACTCTAAAACTAATTTAAACATGAAAATAACTTCTAATAAGTCTGTATCTCTGATTTAATGGACATGATACAATTTATTACATTTCGGGTTTTTATTACAAAACGGGTTGTTACTGTCGACCCGAAATGTGATAATGCATCGCAACCCACTTTGTAATAAATTATTACATTCATGATTTGTTGATCTAGTCTAAAAGAACAAAGGTCGGGAGAACAGTCAATACCTACTCTAAAACTAATTTTAACATGAAAATAACTTCTAAACAAGTCGGTATCTCTGATTTAATGGACATGATAACATTCATTACATTTCGCGTTTTTATTACAAAACGGGTTGTTACTGTCGACCCGAAATGTAATAATGCATCGCAACCCACTTTGTAATAAATTATTACATTCATGAATTGTTGATGGAGCCTATAAGAACAAAGGACGGGGAAATACCTACACAAAATACCTACTCTACATACCGACTCTAAACAGTGTCAATACCTACTCTAAAACTAATTATAAATTTGAAAATGAATTTAAACAAGACTGTATCTGTGACTTTATCGAACATGGTACAATTGATTTCATTTCTGGTTTTTATTACAAAACGGGTTGTTACTGTCGACCCGAAATGTAATAATGCATCGCAACCTACTTTGCAATAAATTATTACATTCATGATTTGTTGATGGAGTCTATAAGAACAAAGGTCGGGGGAACAGTCAATACCTACTCTAAAACTTATTTAAACATAAAAATAACTTCTAAAAAAGTCTGTATTTCTGATTTAATGGACATGATAAAATTTATTACATTTCGGGTTTTTATTACAAAACGGTTTGTTACTGTCGACCCGAAATGTAATAATGCATCGCAACCCACTTTGCAATAAATTATTACATTCATGATCTGTTTATTTAGTCTATAAGAACAAAGGTCCGGTGACAGTCAATACCTACTCTAAAACTAATTATAATATGGAAATAACTTCTAAACAAGTCTGTATCTCTGATTTAAGGGACATGATAACATTTATTACATTTCGGATTTTTATTACAAAACGGGTTGTTACTGTCGACCCGAAATGTAATAATGCATCGCAACCCACTTTGTAATAAATTATTACATTCATGATTTATTGATGGAGTCTATAAGAACAAAGGTCGGGGAATACCTACCCAAAATACCTACTCTTAATACCTACTCTAAACAGTGTCAATACCTACTCTAAACAGTGTCAATACCAATTCTAACACTAATTTAAACTTGAAAATGTATTTAAACAAGACTGTATCTGGGACTTTATCGAACATGGTACAATTGATTACATTTCGGGGTTTTATTACAAAATTGGTTGTTACTCTCGACCCGAAATGTAATAATGCATCGAAGCCCACTTTGTAATAAATTATTACATTCATGATTGTTGATGAAGTCTATAAGAACAAAGGTCGGGGAACAGTCAATACCTACTCTAAAACTAATTTAAACATGAAAAGAACTTCTTAAAAAGTCTGTTTTTCTGATTTAATGGACATGATAAAATTTATTACATTTCGGGTTTTATTACAAAACGGGTTGTCACTCTCGATCCGAAATGTAATAATGCATCGCAACCCACTTTGTAATAAATTATTACATTCATGATTTGTTGATAGAGTCTATAAGAACAAGGGTCGGGGGAACAGTCAATACCTACTCTAAAACTAATTTAAACATGAAAATAAGTTCTAAAAAGTCTGTATCTCTGATTAAATGGACATGATAAAATTTATTACATTTCGGGGTTTTATTACAAAACGGGTTGTTACTGTCGACCCAAAATGCGAAAATGCATCGCAACTCACTTTTTAATAATTATTTTAATTCGGGTTTTTATTACAAAACGGGTTGTAACATAGCGGGGTTTTTGTATTGACACAATGGGTTATAGTTTCCAACTTCTATTCTAATTATATAATTGATGATGGTCTGAAATATAATTACATAAAGTATTATAAGTATTATGATCATAATTATTTGATTATTTGATAATCAAATAATATAATGATTACAATTATAACAATAATACAAGTAAATACACTTAACTTAATAAAATGACTCACCAGTGACCATTTGTAGAAAAAAACTAAAGAAAGTAGGTTTAAGCAAATGAAAAATGCTAGTACCTATTAAAAGGTTAAGTAACGAAATGAGTCAAATGTTTCGGGTATATAAAACCATAAAATGTATCTGAATCACCTAAAGAGCATGCACCATGAATAATATAGCTCACTCATTCATCACCATTCACCCACACTGAATATCTCTCACACTATTGATGAGTCATTGTCGAACTGAAAAGGCCCACAAGTCACCCGAGGGTGACTAGAAACCGATTCTTGCCACCCTTGGGTGACTTCAAGCCGACGCTAGTATCCCCTGGGTGACATGAAGCCGATTGTAGTCACCCGTGCGTGACTAGAAGCCGATTCATGTCACCCTGGGTTGACATGAAGCCGATTCTAGTCAGCAGGAGTTGACAAGCGCCGGCTTGAAGTCACCCCCCAACTGATGCAATTTTCCCAAAATGGAAAGTTTACTTTGGGAAATGTATTCCCCTCTTTCAGTTGTGTTGATATTTTTCCCCCTAAATTGGAAGGGCAGGCCTTCTTCCAAATCAAAACAAAAGCCATGACATAATATTGGAAGCTAAAGAAACCTTAACATACCACAAACAAACATCATTGGGTTAATATTGTTATTTGTTGTAAAACCACTATTTTATTAATATGCATAATCAGAGTTCATATGCATCTAATCAATATCAATAATAACATAGAAACAAAAAACATAAATATATACCTCTATTAATACATACACTTTGTATTGATTATGCAAAAATAAATATATAAAGGTTTGTTTATATAGTTCCTTAAGAGAAAAAGCTTTCCATAGTCCCTGTCTGTCACTGCAATTGAAATATTAAACTTGCTGCATAACAACACTTTCTGTGTAGTTCGATGGTGTTCATGTATTTCTTAAACAGCTTCGAACCATAAAACTGGTACACATTTTTCGACAAATCCTTTTCAAGACTGCAAAACAACAGAAGAATAACACATTTTAACAAAGCAAAAATATGAATCATGAAAAAGACAAGTGAATAGGAAAAAATTTTATATTTCAAAAAACATGTTTGTTAAAAAGATAATAGATAAAAATATAACCGTGTCACTGTGGTTTATTTAATATGTTCAGTTTAAAATAAATATGTTTGAACAATACACAAATAATTCAGTATTCTATCATGTAAAAATTGGTTCATTTGATATTTTATCAGTACAGACCTAAACATATGTTCTAGAAACTGATAATAATTTGTTCAGGTTGATTGCTGGATGTTATTTTAAGTTACACTTGCCTTGGACATTTATCACTTTCAAGCACACACATATTCTTGGTGAACATGACCATCATCATCATGCTAATCTGTCATGACAGACAGGCATATTTGAAGGATACCAAAATGGAATCTGAAACATAACATTTATGTGTCAATTGTTGTCCTGAAATTTAAAAAAACTACTGAAATCTGCTACATGAAAATGTGTTATTTCACCCCACCCACTAATTGAGTCAAAATCAGCTGAAAAGTGAAAACCCATATAAAGACAATTACTTGACTGCATATACACCGAACGTAATATATTTTCGGTAAAATATCCCACAGTTTCTGATACAAAAACATTTGTGCTACATACTTTATGCACAGAAGTTGACTATTTTTGTTATTGCACCAGAAGATCATTGTTTACATTTACAATGGTTCCCGTCCCGTAAGCGAGGCATTGGTTCCTGTCTAAGACGAAAAATAATTTTGTCGCTTCCACCGCGTATAGATTACAAACTTTACAACTGTTCAAATGTCAACTTGTAACATTGGAAGATGTAAAGATTCGCGTTTACTAATCTAGACGTGTTTACATGCTCGCAGTGGAAATTGGCAGTTCGTTAAAGTTACTGTTGCAAATTTGTATACATTAGCATTCACCTTTGTAAAGAAGCGTTAGAGATGTGACAAACTTTTATTCGTTATGTATGTGATTATGAAAATAAAAGTAAATGTATATTTAACATTTTGCACATGTAATTTTTTATGCACTGAACAGTATTAATTGGATAATGTACAAGATGAGCGTTTGAGATGTCTCCACCTTAAAAATTAACATTGTTGAAAATTGAAACATTAAATATAAAACATTGTTTGTTTGAACGGATATTATTTGTATGTATAATCTATAATTGCAACATGGAACATATCAGCTGAATACTCAACGCGTGCAACATTTCTGGTGATAAATAATATTCGCGGTCTTTCCCTGCCATTGACATACAATTACCAATGTGAATATATTGTCGCCTAAGTTTAGAGTAAGAGATTTACCCTTATCGTGGAAATGTAATTTGACGATTTCAAGAAAACACATGAAATATTACATTGTTCCATATATCGTGGGCCATAAATAAAAGGACAATGTACAAAAAAAAATTCTTGATTATATGTATGGATTTTCATTGTAGATATATTTCAGGGATTCTTATTTTTGTATCGAAGCATTGAATATAAACTTCATTTAATTACATGCGTTACCGTTAACGATAAAAGAGATGAACATATATAAATGATTTGGATTATTTTATGTAAATTGTATATCATTGCGCGGACCAAGTAATTGTAGTACACAATAGAACAAACTAGTATAATTAATGAAACTATTTTTATACACAGCAAGGTTCTCAAAAATATGTGTTTATAGTCAAACCATTGAAAAGCATTGTCATTCAACCATAAATACTCAAAACCAAAGAATATTTCGCAAACTATTTGGTAAAAATAGTTAACTCATAAAAAATCAGTGCCCTTAATTTTTTTATGGCACAATATATTCCATTTTCATACGACACACGAACACTTATATGGTACATGAACGTGTGCTTAATTTATTGTCTTACACAAAACATAAAAGCATTTTGTAACTTGTTAAGTCTATATTACCAGACAACATCTAGTCTTGAAAATTTGGCTTGTGCTTGACGGAACATTGTTTCGTATGCGTTAACTTTATTTTGTGAAATATTGTACGAAATATTCGTTGATTATGAGCGTTTATGGGCTTTTAATGAAAACTTTATTTTCAGTATAAAAAAATTACATAGAAAGTAACTGTAAGGAATGGGAATACAATGTAGTTTATTGTTTTACTATCATTATCTTAATACAAAATCTTAGTTATTATATTAACCGTATTTCAATATCGCCATTTCTGAAATTTGTCTTTATCATATGTACCGTGTGTCAATATCGCCATTACTGAAATTTTGAAATGTCAGTTTCATGATGTTTAAATTATGAACCTAGAGGCAACATTTTACATTCATTTCCCTTGTGAATAAGGAACTTGAATCAACCTTTAATACTGCAATTATGAGGACGTATTGTAATTTTAAAGGAAAGGCAAGGCATAAGAGCCGGGCGAAAAACGATAGATTATTCGTATTAATTGTAATTGCAGAGGAAAGGCAAGGAACTATAGCCGGGCAGATTAAACGAATAATTATTCTTATTAATATGATAATTTCCTCAGAAGCATATAATATTGGCGTACAAACTATAATAAGGAATTAAGTGCAAGTTGCTCTGAGGTGTGCTTCATTTCAAAACTATAATTAGTGGCACTGATTAGCCATTCTGACATTAAAAGCCGATTACTTGCACTGTGTAAGCTTTTTCAGTGTTATTATTTGACGATATTTTCAGTTTATGTTGAAACGTTTTAATACTTCTTTCAAATTAAGTTGATACTTTATCAACGTTTAAGAATAAAATAATAAAAATGCAATAGAGATTTTAATCCGATTTAGGAACATCACAGTAATTTTCGGGGAATGTGGAAGTCTCTTTGGTAAGATGTTTTACGCAATTTATCAGTTTATGTTGAAACGTTTTAATACTTACTTCAAATTACTTTTATAGGCATTATCAACGTTTAAGAATAAAATTACAATATAAGAGAATTTAATCCGATTTAGGAACATCACAGTAATTTTCAGGGAAGGTGGAGGTCTCTTTGGTAAAATTGTTTACACATTTATCAGTTTATGTCGAAACGTTTTAATACTTCCTTCAAGTTACTTTGATATGCATTATCAACGTTTAAGAATAAAATTACAATATAAGAGAATTAAATCCGATTTAGGAACATGACAGTAATTTTCAGGGAAGGTGGAAGTTTCTTTGGTATGATTTTTTGCGGTATTTCTGTATTTTCAGGCCGTTCAGTTAACCTTCTCACACTCTCTCAATTGAACTGCCGACTATCGTTAAAAGCCGTATGAATAATCTAATAAACAAAAACCTCGCACGCCATTTGGGCAATTATACAATTGTGTTATGAAAACAGCATGACAGCATTTAAAAAATAACGCTTTACAAGATATTTTATCGTATTCTACAACTATCTGACTTTGAATATGAGTCTCAACGGAACGTTTAAGTGTGGCTTCTATTCAACGGGGATCAACGGGGAGTGCCCATGAAGTTGACATGAGCACGGCAATATTCACTTTTTGACGATATTGTAGCGTCAAAACTCTCATTATATTTTGAATTTACAGTTCTTTCACTTCCAGTAAAGAATTGTTCGCGGGAACGAAGAGTTAATAAATTTATCACTGTTGGTGCGTGTTGGTTGGTAGCACTAAGAGTTATTGTTCACTGATTTTAACACCATGCTTAAGTGCTTGCAATTATCAAACTGCTTAGCCTTAATAATGTGTTTCGGTTTAAGACGTTTACAATTGTGATTAATATTGATAAGCCGTGCTTGCCCTTCCACAACCTTGTACATGGACATCAATCTGTGGTTGCGTCGCCTTACTTGTAGTATGGGAATGTTCAGAACCTCCGAGATAGATGATACACATCCATCATGTTTTGAGTTGTCATATCTGGTGATGAAGTGAACCGCAGATCGTTGGAATCGCTCTTGCTTGTTTATGTCGTCTGGCTGGTAGGGTTTCCACACGACACTCCCGTACTCCAGTTTTGATCGGATAAGCGCTTGGTCTGCGGTTTTGGGACCAGTGCAGTGTAGTGTAGGTTTGTGATGTGGGGCTTTCATATAAAATCATTTGATGAAGTATTGCCCCCGTGAACGTTACTTTGGGGATTGTGCTCTTAATTGTCTAGAATAAACAATAAAAATAGCATTTAAACTTAGCATTTTTCTTTTCTCTGTTTATTTTATTGGATACCAGAAGTTTATAGATGCAAACAATACAGATTTCACATTCGTGCACAATAAATCAGTTTAAAGAGAAATAAGGAATATGATTCAAAATCGCCTGATAAAATGGTTCGTGTGTATAGAACTTGGTCTATTAATGTGAAAATGGTTTTAGTATTACAGTAAATATCATGACCTTTTTGCTATTAACATAGCTTGATGAAGAAATATCTTTACACGTTTTATTTAATCTTATTTTAAGAATTTGATTAGGGTAAGATTTTATTGACGTCCTACACGTTAAAAAACTTAAAATCTTAATCTAAAATTACTGAGCTTTGATTCAGTCAAATATGTACCAGTAATATTGCAATTGGAAAATAACAGAATTCAATTTTAAAATAAAACTCATTTTTTTACTGGAGATTTCCAATGTTAACATTTATCAATATAAAGCATTTAATAAAAAACTTCAAAACATGCCACAAATCTGTGGAAAGGCCCCTTTAAAGCGAAAAAACTACGGATTTATACCTTGTAACCACAAGATATATTCTAATTTGCATATATTAAATATGTTTCTTAAATTTACTATGCCAAATTAGGTGTGTGGCTTTAAAACATGATTATTATCGAGGAAAAAAATCAATAATTGTAATGTTCGGCATTTTTTTGTATTCGCTCAAAATTAAACGAATACATAAAATGAAATCACATCGAACTCTTCGGAATTCTATGCGGAAATATATTTTGATATCCATGTGTTCGTTGCAAAATGAAAAAAAAAACTGGTAGTTTTTTTTCTATTTTATTGCACAAAAATTTAACCTGGAACAAAAATGCATGAGAGCAAAGTATCAAATGTGTCTGTACACAAACAGACAGTAATAATATGGGCCGTAAAGAAATGTTATTCAAGTCACTGCAGCAAAAGAAAATCACAAAATCTCATTTACAAAAGGCCCTTGCAAGCAAATAGCTGTGTTAATGCAATTATAACAGAACAAATTGAAAAAAAAACATGAAACTTTTATCGCCTCAAAACTGTCATTGCTAACAAGTTGATTTTAAAACTATGGTAATACATTTTTTTAATAACAACAAACTAACTTCGATAAACGTTCGGTTTAGTCGATCGTATCGGAAATGTGTGATATGTAAAAACATCTTTTCTTGATCCAAAACAAAGTTAACATCCTCAATTATGATATATCGATTTTGTACAAATTTGTTTATATGAAAACAGCATACATTCCATGAACATTAACATCAAAACGTCTGAATGAGCAAATGATTGATATCGAATTCCATTCAGTGGTGTGCAAATTTTTCCCACTACTGACTGTTTCATTATTTGGTAAGATTCACTCTTATTCACATCGTATGCGGAAGAATGTACAACAAATAATAACGTGAATGTTAGCTACTTTGATCTAAGGTTGAGATATTTCATTGTTTTATATATTCTTACTGAAATAAATATGTTTTCGATTTTATGTAATTGACGATGCTGCGAAGCTCGTCTAAGTTATCATACCATGAACAAATTCTTCACTATGGCGACCTATGTAAAAGACCGAGCCAGTCCGCTTGAGATAGCTCGATTTTTCTAATCGGCATACCTCGCTGATTATCATTGATAAAGGTATTGGAAGCTCAGCTATAAATAGGAAAGCATATTTAATTTAACAATAGTTTGAACAAGTTAATTTTAAATCAGTTATATTCAATCCATTATATGTTTTTAGATCAATTAAATAACTATGCATTTTCTGTATTGTATTTGAGATATGTCGTGATTCAGTAAATAAATTGCGAATTAAAACGTGTATAATTAACTTTCAACGCGATCATGAGTGTAAAGAAAACGAGTTATTTCGAACCTGCCATTTGTAAACGTTGTAGCGACTATGGTATATAAACATCATTATAGCCGTCTGACATCTGTGAAACTCGCTCACATGCGTGCTTTCTCATTTTGCATATTTAATAAACTTTTCAAACAGAAATTACGGAGCCACATCAGTGCACATACTATGTTTGATAATTCATTCGTTTGTTGGATATTGTTTGGTGTTGTAAACACATATTAGGTCATATCGCGGAGATTTAGTTAACCTTACCATGTGTTTATGGGCGAACTCACGTATTCAAGTGCTCTTACGACTATGTGCTCAAACCTACTTTCGAGAATCATCATGAATTTATTGCCGTACTAAACGAACAAAAATGTCTAAGCTTATTGAATTAGAGAAAAAAAAACAATAATCAAAAGAGAAACATTATATGTTCATGCACATGGGCATGTGAAATCACGTCCGTACACATAGCATCATTAACTTAGGAAAGGAAACAACGAAATATAAAGTTTGGTATGATATACATGTGAAATTAAACAGCATGGTGTAATTAAAGAGCATGTCAAGTTTTGAATTTATATGCTGAAACGTAATGTTATAACCCACAAACGTTTTACTGTAACAGAACGTTTGTTTTAAGGTAAGTGGTAAAGAAAATACACGTCAAATATCTTTTTAAAAGATATTTCTTGTTATATTTGATCGAGAATGTAACCCGCCTCCCAGTTTCGCTGAATGGATCAAGTTCCCCACGGGTATTACTTCCCCGTACCCCCAATTTTTTCGTACCCAAATTTTTGCTCGTACCCAAAAAATTTTCGTACCCAATTTTTTTTTCCTACCCAAATTTTTTTCGTAACCAAATCTTTTTTGTACCAATTTTTTGGCATTACTTTTGTATCCAAAATTTTGGTACCCATTTTTTTCCCACCCACAATTTTCGTACCCACATACACAATTGTGGTGATGTAGTTAAACTTAAATAGATACTTTTATATCAATCCTCTTTAAAAGCATCGTCACACCAGTACTGTCAGTACTTTGATTTCTTATTCAACCATGAAAAGGCATTTGGACTGGCCAACAAGAAATATGTGCGTAAATGCATATTTAAACAGATCTTTTGACAGGTTAAATACGTTTATAGGGATATGTTTTTTAATTATTTTTGAGGTTATTATTAAAGGTAGATAATGCTAGCTCGTTTTGAACAAGAAATCGAAGCTACAAGCAGGAACCTGGGCAACTGTAAAACACATACAATAAATGTATTCGATTTGCTTAATAATCAAATTACCTTTCCGATATATTCCCATTTAATATCTATATATTATAATGGATATTAATGCCGTTCTGGTCGGTCGTTTTGTTACCAAGAAACAGTTGCTTCTTTGGTTATATTAATGAATAAGCAATATGTCCCATATGCATTATAAGTGAAGTAATTCATTTATTTAATTTCATTTAAATAATTTTTTTTACATAAAGATTGTATGTTTATATTTTGTTTATTTTGTTCTTTCTAAAAACACTTATATCAAATGTAAACGTTGTATAAGGAATAATGAATTGTTCCTTATATATGATTCGAATAAAGAATAAGGAACTATGAACATGGAACCAACTTAAATTCCATCTTCAGCATAAAACATACTATTGCGAATAGGCTACTTCTCCAAATATTGGCACCGCGGGAATTTATTATCAACGGATGGAGAAAAATTAAATGGTAGCATAAAAAACATGTTAAAAACAAAAAAAGATATATCAAATGTAGAAGACAATTCAAGTTGTCTCAAAGTAATTCTCTAGCAAAACGCACAAAATGTTTATTCTCGTCGCCTTACAGTTATACCATTGACTCTTATATCATTGACTCTTAATGTACTATTAATACCAAGTGTCTAGTTAATGAAAATATAGTAAGTCATTCAATAGTTATAAATACGTTATGTATAGCCTATGACACAAACAAGAACTACTTGGTGATCTTGCGCTTTAAATGTCTTAAATATCAAATATCAAATAGCCTTACATGTCTATATGATTGAACATAAAGACTGGTTTAAGAAGAATCTACTATTTGGTATGGTTGACTTTGCCGTTAATAGTACAAAACTTTTGTCGAAGTGCATTCATATTCATCTTTTATTGCACATTATGTCGTGTGCAAAATGAGAGATGTGTAGACGTAAGTGCAAATGCGCATCCCAAATTTGACGCCCTGCGCCTTCCTTTAAACACAAGAGACACTATGCCTGTTAAGTACAGTTATAGCTTGAACGAAAACCTGACAGCGTGTCTAGAAAACAGATTATGTGTTATAATGATATATTTCGCATTTATTATATAAAGGACGACGAGATATGCATGTACAGAGAAGAAGTAAGAATAGCAAAAATGGGAGTGGTAATTAGAAGACAATATATTAGGAAAGGTACGTATACGATGTATTTGTATCACCTTTCGCATATTATAGTCGACTATAAACTATTCATAAATGCCATACATACCACTCATGTACCACTATATACATGTTAAACACGCCAACCCGCCAACACGAAAGAAAGACAAATATACCCGCAAAAAACGAGGATAATGGCGTCAACGTGACATTTACGACATTGTCGCACTTCGTTTACATTTTGGCGTGTTGTCGTGTTTACGCCTTACAAACCAGAGGACAAGAAATAACGACACATAAACCCGAAATAAAACTACAACGTTTAAGATTCTACGACATGTGTTCATCTCTTTGTCGTTCTGGTGGATATATGTGTCGTTCTCTCGCGTCGGTGGGTTTGTAAAACGACAAATGGCGGAACGACACAAAACCTCGCCTGAACGACAAAAACGGGGCTCATCGACAATTACGGCGTTTGCTGTTCTGGTCGGAATATTTGTCTTTCGAGCGGTAAGCAACTTTCAAACTCGCCGATACTCCAACACGAGGGAACGTCAATGACCGACATAATTATAAATAGGGCGTGAATACTACACAATGACATTTTTGACGATGCTGCGGAGCAGCTCGTCTAAGTTATCATACCATGAAAAAATTCTACACAATGGCGTCCTATGTAAAAGACCGAGCCAGTCCGATTGAGATAGCTCGATTTTTCTAATCGGCATACCTCGCTGATTATCATTGAGAAAGGTAAAGGAAGCTCAGCTATAAATAGGAAAGCATATTCAGGGAAAATGATTTCATAATAGTTTGAAAACATTAATTTTAAATCAGTTATATTCAATCCATTAAATGTTTATAGATCAATGAAACAACTATGCATTTTCTGTATTGTATTTGACATTTGTCGTGATTTTGTAAATAAATTGCGAGTGAAAACGTGTATAATTAACGTTTAAGGCGATCATGAGTGTAAAGAAAACGAATAATGTCGAACCCGCCATTTGTAAACGTTATAGCGAAAATATGGTATATAAACAACATAATTGCCGTACGATATCTATGAAACTCGCTTTTATGCGTGCTTTCTCATTTTGCATATTTAATAATCTTTTCAAACAGAAATTACAGAGCCACATCAGTGCACATACTATGTTTGATAATTCATTCGTTTGTTGGATATTGTTTGCTTTTTTTAACACATATTAGGTCATATCGCGGAGATTTAGTTAACCTTACTATGTGTTCATGGGCGAACTCACGTATTCAAGTGCTCTTACGACTATGTGCTCATACCTACTTTCGGGAATCATCATAAAAGTATTGTCGTACTCAACGAACAAACATGCCTAAGCTTATTGGATTAGAGAACAAACAATAATCAAAAGAGAAAACATATATGTTCATACACATGGGCATGTGAAATCACATCCGTACCCAATTATCATTAACTTAGGAAAGGAAACTACGAAATATAACGTTTGGTATGATATACTTGTGAAATTAAAGAGCATGGTGTAATTTAAGAGCATGTCACGTTTTGAATATATCTGCTGAAACGTAATGTTATAACCCACAGATGTTTTACTGCAATAGAACGTTTTTTAAAATAAGTGGTACAGAAAATACACGTCGAATATTTTTTTAAAGATATTTCTTGTTATATTTGATCAAGAATGTAACCCGCCTCCCAGATTCGCTGAATGGGTTTAGTTCCACACGGGTACTACTTCCTCGTACCCCAAAATGTTTTTTCGTACCCAAATTTATTTTCCTACCCAAATTTAATGTCCTACAAAAACATTTTCCTTCCCAATTTTTTTTCGTAACCAAATTTTTGTTCGTACCCAATTTGTTTTTGGCATAATTTTTGTACCCAAAATTTTCGTACACATTTTTTTTTCTTACCCAAAATTTTCGTACCCACATGGTGATGTAGATAAACTTAAATTGATGCTTTTATATCCATCCTTTTTTAAAAGCATCGTCACACCAGTACTTTCAGTACTTTGATTCTTTATATTATGTCTTTTAAATACCACATGTAATAACAGTCGTTTCGTATATATGTACTTTTGACAATATTTCCAAATAAACAACATTTTTTTTCAAAATAAAAACAAAAACATATTGATCACAATAACATATTTTTCATCGTCAATCTCGCATGAACCAAATGTAATAACAATAAGAGAGGAAAAAATATTTCTAAAAAGGTGTGTTTCAACTTAACGAGATAAAAAAAATCCAGTTTCGCAACAATATGAATTATAATCTAAAAATTATTGGCCTCTTTCTGCCACTGGCGGTACAATATGACAATTAAATGCCTTTGAATCATTATGGTATTCTGATTTATATCATTTTGCGTTGTTATCTTAAGGATATGTCGTCCGTGCTTAACTTCCTAAATAAATCTGCGTCGTCTAAAGGAGGTCACGAATAAATAGTTTCAGCACGTCTGGAAGACCTAAATAAATTGCGTAATGGCTAAATTAATCTGTGTCGTTGATAATTTTCAAAGCATGGTACTCATTACGAGTTGTTTCTCATTGTACATGTTTAACAAAAAGGACTATTGTAAAATCTGATGGGATATCTATATGCATTCTAATGTTATAAAGTGTTTTAAGTTTCAAATGCGTTTATGATAGTTACTATGGCAATGCAGTTAAGCATAGCTCTGTTCTACGAATATCGATGCTGTATTTGATAATATACTGAAGTATTCCGATTTTAAAATAGACAACCATGTCCGAGGAACTAAACTAAAAATGTATAACACATTCACACTGATGGGTATTTACGATCCCAGAAATCGATAGCTCAAGGATCACCGCCTCTAAATTTCGCACGCCCACCATCGCGGTACTGAAGGACAAAACAAGAAAAATAAAACGATTTTAGCGAATATATATAAAGACCTAAATAGTTTATTTTATCGTTCTGGTCATTACGTAAAAAGTTCGTGTACTTTTTTATGAATAGTTTTATGAAAAGTTGTATCAGTTAATATGTGATAAACAGAAACAATGTTCATTTGAATTATATTAAGAGAAATAAAACTCAGCATGAATTAGGTATTGTCATTGTACATGTAACAAGAATGTGACGCGTAATATTTTATCTTAGTAACGGTATCTACGCATGTGGTGTCACGGGCATGCAAGTTAACGCTTTTAATCCATACTTGGGACATAGCCTTCCATTGAGAGAATGTGATCGTGCCTATTTCGCAGCTGTTTGTTTTTTAAAGAGCATCATCATGCTTAAATTGACAATCCGGAATAAAAGAAGAAACGCTTTACTTATTTTGTTCGTATTTTTATTGTTTATCTTAAATTTATAATGTATTACGAGCATGTATTACATACATTTATATTTAAAGGCAATGTTAAGAAAAAAGTTGGAACTATTCAAGTGTATTTAAGGCTCCATTTGTTTCATGTTGAACGTATGTATCGTATGTTTAGATTCTATTTTAAAAAAAAAATAGAATGAAATCAGTTTAGTAAATATTGAGAACAACACAAACACATTCATTTCAGGCTGTAGACGTTGATATTACTTGTAAAACTTTTTTTTAAATTATAAATGATAATACTAAAGTTAAATGCAAAAGCTTTTTCAATAAAAATGTATGCCATGTCATGACGTTTTACAGTTTTGCTAATGAAAAGCTCCGATACTCGTTCATTTAAAATCACACAATTCATTTCCGGCTAGAGATCTTTGTCTTAGCGCGAGTGCGATTTTAAAATAAAGATATTTATTAAAAAACACTTCTGTTTTTTACTAATTTAAAAAGACATAAACTTACTTTTATTTATCAGTTTCCGGACCTATGTTACTTAAAATCAAAAACTTCATTTTGACGATAGGTTTTTATATTACCTTGTAAATAAAAAGTAAAACTAAACGGAAATATTAATCACGAAATATTACTTGTTATGATAAAGAAAGATATGTTCTGTTCAATAAAACAGTCTGTCTCGGTCTTGAATCTTACACGTTTCTTAATTATTATTTCCGGAACTATAGACGTACGGTATTTATAAATATAATTATACATATTTAAACAACTGCATACATATACTTTTCAATTAACTTTTCTACCTCGCCATACATCTTTCGAAGTTTCGCTAATTAATATATCCGGCACTATTTACGCTTAAATCACAATGTAAACTTTAGACGTTGAGTGTTTCAAGTTGTTTATGGAATATCGGAAAAATGCCTTTGACCATTTACATGCCAGTTAACAAATTATAGTCAAAGTGCATCAGCTCAATACAAAAAAAAACAAGCATGCTCATAAACATAAATAGCTATGAAAAATGTTGGAACATAATTTACAAAAGTTATGTTGCCAGACAACATCTAGCGTTGAAAATTTGGCTTGTGCTTAACGGAACATTGTTTTGTATGCGTTAACTTTATTTTTCGAAATATTGTACGAAATATTCGTTGATTTTGAGTGTTTATATGCTTTTATTGGAAACTTTATTTTCAGTTTAAAAAAAAATACATATACAGTAACGGTAAGTATATATGTATAGTTTATTGTTTTACTATCATTATATTAATTTAAAGTTTTAGTTATCATACTTACCGAATATTCAACATCGCCAGTTCTGAAATGTTCTTTATCATATTTACCGTGTGTCAATATCGCCATTACTGAAATTTTGAAATGTCAGTTTCATGATGTTTAAATTACGAACCTAGGGGCAACATTTTACTTTCGTTTCCCTTGTAAATAAGAAACTTGAAACAACCATTAATACTGCAATTAAGAGAACGTATTATAATTAGAGCCGGGCAAAAACGATAGATTATTCGCATTAATTGTAATTGCAGAGGAAAAGCAAGACACTATAGCCAGGCAGATAAAACGAAATATTATTCTTATAAATATGATACTTTCGTCAGAAGCGTATAATTATCGTACGTGCTTTTCCTATAATTTATGTTCCTTGAGGTTTTCATCATTTCCATTTGATATAATGGGTAACGGGATCTTCATATACGTACGATACATTATTTAGTTCTTAGTAATTAACAGTTCTATTCGTTCTTTGATTTATGGTCTTAACGAATGTTGTTTCTGCCATATTTCAATTTCAATTAGCGTTTAACGCTACCATTCTTTGAGTTTCAAGAAATGTTAATAATTAAGGAAGTCGTCGAAGTAAACAGACCATTTTATTCTGAAAGAATATCCGAAAATATAGTACTTGAATCGGGCACAGCATTTTCTTAAATATTCTTTCGGTGGCTGCTTTTTGAAATTTGATCAGACTTTTCCAAATACGTTTCCCACGTGATCCCACGTGGTCTCACGTGGTACGCTTATTCACCTTCTTTTTTTTTTGTTTATTCGGGTCAAGACTGTTAACCCTTAGTCATGGAACTTTCTCGAAGCTTCGACTGTGTACTTTTATGTTCCAACTTTGGAAAACAATTTAGGTTGGAGTGTGCTACTCGCTCTCTTAGCTTACTAAGCTGTTTTCTTATAGTACATCAAGGTGGTTTTCAATATGTTAGAGTTTGTAGCTCACCTTGCACAAAATGTGGTGTGTCGGAAACCCGGGCTTAATGCATTATACGGACTGCACAATTCCTTAAGTATTTCTAACAATATACAATAGTTATTCTAAACAATATGCAATAGTTATTGTAAACAATATGCAATAGTTATTTTAAACAATATGCAATAGTTATTTTAAACAATATGCAATAGTAATTATAAAATTGTGTTAATTGAAATTAATTAAAACCTTATTAATTATGATTAGATAAAATTATTAAATAAGTTAAAATGAAAATTTAAATAATACAAATATTTCATAAGATTGTGATTTTAATTGGATTACATCTTCCCCTCCTTCTTTTAATTAGAATTCCTATTCTAATATATGGGCTGTTTAAATTGAACTGCTTTTTAAAACAATCCCAAAACATTTAAGTGTATAATATGAAAGCGTGCATACATTAATCTAACAAGTCTAACAACAATCGAAACAGATGTAATATGTAGATAATACAAAAAGAATTCTTTAACACACTATGCATTGAATGAATGTTACTATATAATTGAATCAACAATAAGGTTGCATAACAAATACAACATACTTATGTGTCAATAATTACACAAGTTATTTGAAGCATAAATGTAAATGTAAATAAACATCTTCTTACATTGCTAAAATGTCTATCTAATGTCTGAAATTATACATATGATTTTGTAATATTATAAAACCACCTCTTGATAATTACTGGCATACGATAATGATGATTAAGTTTACTTCTAAGTTGCTATCATATTATTTATATGTTCCGTAATTAAATTTCTATCATTTGATTTATAAAATAACACAATATGTATGTCAAATGAATAAATAATATGTTATGTGCATAAATACAGTTTTATGATTAAAAAAAATCATTCTTACGTTATATCAAAGCACATGACAATTTTGTTGAGAGAAAAAAAATAAAGAATATGAAATAATGGTAAAGTCTTAGGTATATGTTATATGTGATATAAGTTTCTTTTCAGAGATTAGAGTGACAAGAAAATGACACTAGAGTACAACAAAACAACATCAGTAATATAATATATTTACATATGTAACACCACGACTAACTCATTTGAGGGGATTGAACAGGAATCGTATTAACCAATCGTATCTGTTTGTTTGTTTCGGTTGTTTGACCTGTTTTGGTGCACGGTATTGTTTTCTACTTTTGATCTTATGGAACTGTGGTTGTTGATGCCGAGTGTAGTTTAATTGCAAGTCCGATTCCTGTAGTTCCGTAAAGCAAAATCGGCAAAAATGTTTGTTCTTTATGACCTGATGTGGATTGCCACATATGACGTGATAACCTAGGCCACAACAATGTGTTCTAGCGCCACCTAAATTGTACCGTAGACAGATTTGACAAAAAAAATAAGATTCTAAATGTATCTTTCCGCGGCGACCAGTAGCGATAAATTGGTGTATGCGCTCGTGTAATTGATCATTGTCGGTATGGTAGAGAGTAGTGATAGACATGTGTTTGCGGATTTTTGTTGGAAGTGATGTGGATCGTATTAGGATACGAAATGCTTTTATGGATAATAGTGATTTAAACCTGTAAGTTCCTTTGATAGCTTTACAAAGGTAGATATTTTGTGTATGGTTAATGCTTGATAAGTGGTCGTACATTTGCTGGTGTAAAACAGGTATGTCTAAGTAGTCGATATTCTTATGCTAGAATTGAAAAAAATATATATACCTATGTCAGAGAAAAGGGATAGTTCCATCTATACAAGGGCTAACAATGAGCCTGAATATGTCTTTTAAAATCCAAAACAATGTTAAGTGTCATGAAACAGAAGTTCAGTCTTGGGCAATTGTAAGTTTGTTTGCTGAACCAATATCATACTATGATTATAATTTATCCTTTAAAAACTCCACAATCAACCTTACTTAACCTTAACCTTACTTATTAAAATTATCACTAGTCCGAAACCTTTTTATACTTCCACAATGAAAATAGTTTGTGCATATGCGTTACATAACACTACATGTACATTTGCTCTCCATTTTTCATAATATACTTTATTTGCTTTTTTAAGATGTTTTAAACGTTTGTAGATGATTTAGTGTATATGAACGTATAAGGATATTATATTGTAACACTTGATTAGAACACTGTTTATTGATGCATACTAACACAAATGTATGTACGGTATGGAGCAGGATGACCTCGACCTGCACATACCTTTGGACGAGGTAAATAAAGTATCATTATAAAAAAAGAAAAGAAAAAAAAGTAGTCGATGAGGAAGACCATGGTATCAAGTTGCATTTCTTCTGATGTCATCATGTATGTTAATTTTGGCATGTCATGTGTGTGTTTTATGGTGTCCATTGTCTGAAAGGTAGATATGAAGTAACGGATTTGCTGTAACTGTGATTCGTAAATTGGGAGTGTGGTGGCTATGATATATTCAATGTAAAGTGTTGGTGAAAACCGAATGAGGGCCTGAATGTATGCAGAATGGTAAAGCCAAAAACTGAGCTGAATGAATACGTCAATGGTGTACATTTTGATTGACGATAATGAAATATAATATTGACAATATAGAACAAATACAGGCTATAATTAAAATGAAACAATAAGAACGTAAATGAAAATACAACTTTAAATGTACACTCCGTCTGAAGTGTCTGAAACGAAAACAACAACAAAAAATATATACAATTTATACACACGGGTTAACAATTTTGCAAAAGGCTCCAGTAAAATGGTTTACGATAATGAAGACACAATTTGCAAATTATAAACTTGTTTTGGAGAATTTGAGAATCACAAAAGGAATGATGTGGTCTTTTACAACAACGAGTTCGTACTAATACATGGAAATTTAAGCTATCAATTTTCCTAAAATTTTTGCTATGGGGAAAAAGACCTTGGATTTTTATGAATTTTTCTTTGCAATTTTTTAAGGATTCGTTACAAACTCGGCAATATGTGTCGTCTAAATCGAAAGGAATCGACTGGCATTTAAGGGATTTTTGATAAAAGTGAAAATGTTGATTCATTAATTTATTGATTTGTTTAAGATCTGCATTTAAGATGACTGTAATGGAAAAATCAAATAAAGAGGGAGGTAGAAATTTGGATTTAATGAATCTTTCGTATGCTATAATGGAAATTTGTGATTCTAACCCAAACCGAAAAATAATTTCTTGGCAGATCTGAAAGTTTAGAGGGTGGGTTTCATAAAGTAGATGGTCGAGCATTTGAAAAAAGAGGATAGGTATATGGAAGTAGTTAATTGCGAAAAGCAAGCTTGAAAATGAAATGTTGGAATTGTTTAACATGTGTGTAAATAGTAACTTTTTAGTATGTTTATGGATTTTTCTTAATTTTTTGGAAAGCATTTAAATCGTATTTTATGTGATGTAGTTGATCGTGTTTCAAAGGGATGGAAATGTCTAGATTATCAGATGAATTGCCATTGTATTTAAATAATAATTTGAAATAGGTGGAATATAACATGAACAATTGAAAAGTTAATTACAGTGTCCGTTTTAATGAAGTGTACGATTATAGAAAGGGTACAAACATGTAGAAGTAAAATGTTATTATATGTTGGACAATAGGAGATTTATGACAATACAAATCTTATAATGTAAAATACACACTCTATATACAATATAAATCTAGTAAAGTAAAATGCACACTCTATAATATAATATGACTGAGTTTATGTGGTGTCCGTCTGAGATGAGATAGTAATTTTATATATTTTATTTTTTTTGTCCTGTATGTAATGAATAAAATGGAAGTATGTAATAATTGACATCTAAAATGAGAAGAACGTGTAAAATGTAGTGTTTAATAATGAAGATTAAATCAATTCACTTCAATAATCTCCAAAGTATTTATAATGGTTAAATGGAAAAAATGAAATCTAACATTTAATAATTGACATTAAAGTTGAAATCCATGCAAAATTTGACATCAAAGTTATAACATATTCAAACATGATGATAATTATCAATGAAATAAAACAAAGTGATAACTAATGCTATTCCATTTTTATTTTATTTTTTATTTTTATTTTTTTGTAAGAAGTTGAATTTCGGTTAAGTACGTTCCTTAATTCCGTTATGAACCAAGAATAGTTCAGTGTGATAGTTTGTGTTGAGCATTTGTCGAAGTTTGATGTACTGATAAATGCCAATTGACAGAGCAGATGGTATTTCCATTATTATATCTCCTGTAGTGTTCCGAAACGAAATTTCCGAAGAGTTAATGAGCAGTTTTGGAAACAATCCAAAGCGTATGCTGTTTATGTTCAGTGTGACAGGTAAGTCAATGATCCATTCTGATCAACAAGAAACCGAACTGACGATGTTGATATCAATACAATTTAAACCATTTGATATATGTAAAATCAAAAGAGTGCCACGTTGTCGTTTGAATATTTGCAATTTGCGAAGGATTGTTATTAGCAAGAGAACGTGAATCATGGCCAGAAAGACAAGAAAATGTTCATATTTCAGAGACTCATTAAGATTGTTGGCAAATTCCTGAAGTTGTGATAGCGTGGTGGGATTGTCGTATTTAAGATGTTGTGCCGCAGTTGGTTTTATTAGTGTAATCGCAGTTAATAGAATGCGAATTTTTCGTGAAAGAAATATCAACATGAGAGTGTTTCCGACTTATGATTGAAATTATATCAAAAGTGGATAAACCCGATTCAATTGAGATTTTACCATTAAGCATTGCTTTTGTTAGGCTATGGTACACAACTTGGTTTTTCTTTGCTCTTTTCACAAAGGTTTGCATATCAATTTCTAATTTGTGTGACCGAGTTAATATATCCTGTGTGTTTTGATCGAAAGTTTTAAATACCGGTAATAATACATTGATTGGATCATTATACGAGATGTTTTTCATCAATTTATCCCAAACCGTATTATTAAAGAATTGTTGGAGTAACGGTAAGTTAATTGGATATATTTGGTCGACAGTAATATCGTTTGTCAAACATTTATTGAACTGCTCATCAATACGTTGACTTTGTGAGACTAGTTTACATGCACATGGTACATCGATAATGCAGTACTTACAATCATCTATTGTTTTAGAATGATTTACACATTCTAATTTTAAATTTGATTGCATGTATGCAAGTACCTTAGAGCTATTTAAAATTCTTAGCTCTGGTTTCAAGACGTTTCTTACTATCTTATATTCACATATATCATTCGTTTTTGCATTGTCCCCGTATTTCAAGAGTTCTACGAAACAATTTGTGTTGAAATCGATTTCAAATATAACATTCTGTTTACATAAAATTGTTGAACCTGCTGTCAAACAGTCTCTCAAGAATGACTCATCAAGAAATGTGAATAATAGGTCTTTTCCATTATAAATTAAATACCGCGGTTTTGATGTGAATTCATTAGCATCTTTGTTTTTTATATCATTGTCAAGAGGAATTGGAAAGAAATTTAATTAATAAATTTCGTTATCCAAACTGTTTGTCAGTGGAAACAATACCATTATGTATATCGAATTATTGTTGCGTCCATAAATAAATCCAGCATGATTGTAGTAGAATGCCAATTCAGTACTGACCAATTTATGAGTCGGATAGTTGATTTTTAGCGACGAAGCTATTCCTGTTAACGTTTGCGACATTAGTTCGGGGTTTACTATATGAATCGACAATTTACGAATGCTCAGTGATTCAATTCCTATGGCTAGCCTATCAAACTGTGACCTTATTTTAATCATTTTATCATTTACATCTAGTATTAACTTTTCGGCAGTTGTATGTTTATTTGGAACAGATTCCATTTCGTCTGCAATTTTATGCCTGACTGCTGAAGCATTCGCAACGAATTCATTAAATAATTTCATATGCTCATGAACACTAGTTGCAAATGACGACATTTCACCAAATTCGTGCGTAAATGTATTTGTTAAGAGATTAACTCTTTGCGCTAATTTGTTTGCATGATCGCGTAATCGATTAAGTTGTGACGTTGTAGCAATGCCAAAAAGAGTTGAACTTAATTCCCCTATAAAGGGAAGTAAGGGTTGGGACTTAAGTGTTTTCCGTTTATCTGAGATTGTAGGAATCATGCTACGAATTTTTTGTAACAAAGATTGTAAATCATGTTCCATTAAAATCCATAGAGTGTTGAATTCGACGCTAATGGTACATCCTTTTTCGTAGAAATAAGTGTCTCTACACAATGAATAATTTCTACCAATGTCACTATCGAAATGATAGTCCGGCATATCAAATCGAAAAGTATGCGTCCATTCATTATTCACGAAGTTAATTGTTTTTGGATCTGAGAACTTAACGCCATGGTTCATCAGCAATTGTTCGCCCTGCGCTCCCACAAGTGGCAGGCAAAGTATAATGAATCGTGTGACCAACATCTTGCCTAAAAGAAAAAAGAATTTAATTTGTTTATCATTTTACCGTTTTTCTTTTGTGATTTTTCTTTAGAGATTTATTTATATAAAATTGTTTAATAAGTGCTTCTGATGTATCTACGTCATTTGCCCAACTGTTCTTATACTTTTTATTTCTCCATTTTATCAAATATTGTCTTTGATTATCTTTAAATCTGGTTTTTAAAATTTTGTCAGCTTTGTACCATTTCTTACTTTAATTTTCTGGTGGAATATTATTTTGATTTATTGTATTTTGTTTGTCAGTTGCCGTTATATTTGGCTGTGTATTGTCGGTAACGGTTTGCGGATTATTTTGATTTTTCTGTATTATCATTAGTTTCGTGTTCATGGAATTTGAATGTTTGAGATAAATCACGTAAATCCTTCTCATCATGGTATCTACGTTATCTGTTGATATTAATCGGAACTTTTAACTCTTTGTTTGAATATCGTTGTCTCAAAATGTATGTGCCATTTTGTAATATTTTGGTTATATAATAGGGTTGCTTTGAAAATTTTCTAAACAATTTTCTGGATTTATTTAAAGGTACTTTTTCTTGTTTAATAAAAACAAGATCACCTAATTTAAATGAACGTATTGCAGTTTTGCGATTGTAAAACTTACGCATAACGTCTCGTGAATTATTTATGTTTTCTTGTGTGATGTTCCATATAAGTTTAAATCTTTGTTTCAATACCTCAACATAAGTGTTTATTGAAGGGTTGGTATTAATTGGTAGAAATAATTCGGAATTAATGGGTTTATTCATGTGTCGGCCAAACAGAATGTAGTACGGAGAGTATTGTGTCGTTTTCGGACGTACTGTTGAATTGTAGGCTAATTGGACACTGGATAGCTTATCAGGCCAATCGCTTTCGTCTTTTAATGGTGTACGTAGTATTGAGAGTAATGTAGAGTGTACCCGTTCTACCATTCCATTACTCATTGGGTGATAAGATGAAGTACGATGCCTCTTTATTTGAAAGAATTTAAAAAGAACTTCCATTACACAACTTAAGAAGTTTTGTCCTCTATCGCTTGTGATATGTTTTGGTGGTCCAAATATTGCAAACACTTTATGATAAAGTTGGTCTGCGATTTCAATAGTGTTTTGCGTTTTAAATGGTATAAATAGTGCAAATTTTGAAAATGTGCATTTAACGCTTAAAACATATTTATATTCTTTGCTCTGTTTCGCTACAGTAACAATGTCTATGTGTAACATTTCAAATGGTTCGCTTGCAATAAAAGTTTCTTGTAAAGGATATGGTTTATAATTATAATCTCGTTTAATTACTTGACAATTTTCACAAGATAGAATATAATCTTTAATTGCTTGGTACATTTTTGGGAAAAAAAAGTTTTTAAGTGTTGCATATGTGCGGTCCAATCCGAAGTGTCCGTTTAAATCATGAAAACTATAAAGTATTTCATTTCTGAATGACTCAGGCAAAGCTAATTGTTTAATTAAAGTTTTTTCAGTTTGAAGTTTCTTAGATCTTGGTTCGTAAAAATGAAACAGAACATTGTCAACTATTTCGTATTGGGTGCTTATATATAGAATTCGTTTCGCTACGTCTTTATCGTCAGGTAAATGACCATTCTTAAAAAAATGCATAAATGTCGCCGAAGTCTTTTGATTTAGCTTGTAAGTTCATAATGTTTAGTTGATAAGTTGCTAAGTATGTGTGTTGTTGTTCGCGGTCATTGACTGTCTGGAGTTGAGAACCAGGTATGTGATCATTATCTGAGATAACACTGTTGTCAGGTGGAGTGGTGCTAAGTTGATTGTCAGCAAAGATAATTGGTTGATGATTGATGGGTGCTGTGTTGATTGTTTGTTTTAGCATCTTTCTTGTGAGAATGTTAACCTGGGAACTATGATTATTTTGCGTGATTTGCATTGGTGCCAAGGGTTGTGAAGGTGCTAAAGGTATATTATCATTGGGAAGTGTATTTTTTTTCTTTCTGGGATTTAACGTGAATGTCTGATTTGGAATAGTTAATTCTACTAAGGTAATCGCTCGGATTTGTCTTGCCGGTTTTATTAATGATTTCATGATCATAATTTTCAAGTTCAAAAGCCCATCTATTTAGTCTGTCATTTGAGTTTTTTGCTGTATGCAAAAATGTTAAAGCTTTATTGTCTGTTATAATTTTGACATGTATGTTTGAAATATAGACTCTACATTATTTCAAAGCGTAGATGATTGCTAATAATTCCAGCTCACAACTACTGTAATATTTTTCGTTATCTTTTAAAGCACGGACTCCATATAAAATAACATGGGGTCGTTTTGGAGAATCTTTCTGACATAAAATGAATCCTACTGCGGAGGTGCTAGCGTCTGTATAAATAGAAAATTCTTTATTAAAATCTGGTAATCGTAAAATTGGTTTTGCCATTAACGCCCGTTTTAAATAATTAAAGCGTTTGTCGTGTTCTTCGGTTCATTTGAATATTGTATCTTTCTTAAGCAATCTATTTAACGGAGCGACAATGTGTGAGTAGTCTTTTATAAATCGTTTTAAGAAATTTTTATTCCTAAGAAACTTTTTAATGCTTTTTGATTATTCGGAATTTGAAATTCGTTAATTATTTTTAATTTGTCAGGGTCCAATTGAATAGTGTTTCCTTCAAATACTGTGCCTAGAAATGTAATTCCAAAATGATTCTTTTTGAGATTTATTACTAAACCAGCTTATTTTAGTTTATGTAAAACTTGAAAAAGTTCTTTAATGTGGGTTTCAATATTGTCACTCATTAGTATACAGTCATCCAGAAAAAATAGAAGGTTTTTAAAATTGAATTCTCCTAATATTTTTGAAAGATATAATGACCAATAAAAAGGACTATTGCATAACCCATATGGCAAAACGTTAAATTTAAAACATCGTCCTGTTGGAGAATTAAATGCAGTATACTTTTTATAATTTTCGGCCATCTGTACATTAAGAAATGCTTGTTTTATGTCTATTTAAGTAAAGATAGTTGGCTTTTTCTCTGCGATCATATTTTGAACATCTACAATTGTAGGCATTTGATAGTACATTTTCTTCAAAATTTTATTTAACAGTCGGTAATCAATGTATAACCTATATAATTGTTTATTTTCTTTTTGATCTTCTGGCGAAATGTCATCTGAATGTGTATGTTTTTTAACTAGTACAATAGGACTACTCCAGATTGAAGTTGATGGTGCAATTATATTTTTATCTAGCATTTTCGGTAATTCATCTTCAATGATTTGTCTAGTCTTTGGGTTTACCGGATATGGTCGTGAACGAATAGGTATTGCATTCGGTGCCAATTCAATGGAACATTCAAAATCTTTAATAATGCCGACATCTGTTTCTGAATCGCTAAATATATCTTGATATTTCTTTAAGAGATCAAAAAGTTGCTGATTATTCGCAAATTCTTTTCCTATTTTTTATGTAATATTTGTTCTTTTTCGGTTGTCGTCTTAATATTTCCAGTTTCATTACATTTATCTAAATTATTATTTTCATATATTTTGTTTCCATTCAAAATATGAATTGAAGCTAAAATATCGTATTTATTTATCATTTTTTCCGTATCAGAGTTATTGTAAATTGGAAATTGTATAGTTTTAGTTTTATTGTCTTTAATGCATAAATAAAGTTTCATGATATTTGTCTCATCCATAATATGTAAATCTTAAATAAAAAAACATTCTCTTAGTTGAACAGGAATTTTCTAAAATGAATTAGCTTTAATTCTTATATTTTTATTTGCTTGAATACAGTGAATTTCATTTGTTATAAAACTAGTTTTACATGTAAAATTATCTTTATTTATTGCAAAAGTATTGGTCTGAAAATTTAATTTTGCCTCGTATTGCGAAAAGAAGTCTTATCCTAAGATTGCATTATTCGTTAAGCCTTGTACTATGTAAAACGGGTGCTCAAAGCGCGTGTTGCCAATTAGCACTGGGAGGTTGATGACCCCCTCTACATTGTACAAATTATCAGATACCGCGGTCTTGATATTAAGGTTAGATGGTTGGCATTCACTTATCGTAAATTAAATTAATAAAAAAGGCGAAGAAAGATTTGCTAATTACAGAAATAATACTACTCGAATCCAAAAGAATGTTTGTTTTGACATTTGCGATTGTTCCTGGTAAAGAATTATGGGAAAATGCGGATACAACCTTTAAAGCTAATATTTTACGTTTAGATTTAATACTTTGAGTTGTATTATTTTTATTACTAGTTTTATTATTTATTTTTTTATTACTTTTATTTTGAGTCGTATGCGTACTTTTGTTAATAAGACCGTTTTTCCTATTTTGCTCATGTTTTACTTCAGATTTTGAATTGTTTGTGATAGTAAAAGGGTACCTTCTGCTCTGTCTTTCCCATCATTTTTTAGTTCGAAAACACATTGATTGAAAATGATTGAATTGTTGGCAATTGTTGCATTGTTAATTGAATGCGAAACAGTTTCGACCTCCCCTACAAGAATCGTATCCGCATTTTGGACAAATTTGGTTTTGTGCATTTTGTCTGTTTACTAGTAAACGCGAGTTAGATACGGATCTATCGACTATTCGCGGTATTTGATAATCTAACGGTATTGGTATCCTATAATTTTTGTTTTGTCGCGGTTGAAATTGTTGATAACGGCCGTTAGGGGCAAGTGGCATTTGATTTTGAAACATATGTTGTTGAACGTAAGAATTTTCTACCGGCATGTTCGGTATTTGGGTTTATTGTAAGGCATTAATTTCCTTAATTTAAATGTCTGATTTTAAGGTTTTAATCTCTTCCAGTAACGTTTGAAATTTTGTGTCAATAGCATTGACTGAAAATGACGTTGTCATGTCACAGAGTTTACAGTATTTTTCCAGCTCGGACAGAAATTCCGGCTGTCGTAAAATAACATCCTTCTTAATAT